>NW_026000102.1:5930986-5947995 GCF_001458135.2 Marmota marmota marmota
GAGACAGGGGGCCGCGGAGGGGGAGGGGCGTGTGTGAGCCTCCGGAGGGCCCAGTTCTTCTGGGGCATTGATGGCCTCCTCAGGAAAGGTCCGTGTTGGAGCTGATGGCCAGGTGACTTTGCAGCCCACACCGAGTCCAGGCTGAGCCACTGTCTGGCCGGGACATTCGCGAAACGGGGACTTCCAAGTGGACCAGACTCCGCGGGTCCCGGGCAGCCTGCTCTGGGCCCAGGCAGTCCCTGTGGGATCTGGTGACAGATGACCCTGGGCCCCGCCTCGCAGCAGTGGCCGGCCATCAGGCAGGGATCTCCTCAGGCACCCCTCCTGACTGTTCCCCCCGGCCGTCTGGCGACCCTTCCTTCACGTCATGTTTGGTGCCGGGGTGGCACAGACCACCTCTGCCGAGCGTCCTGGGGTTGAAGAGTGACCAGAGAGCAGTGAGGGCTGGCGGGGGAGTCCAGGCTCAGCTGGACAGTGACTCTTCACTGGGACCCCACCCCTCCTGGGCCCCCAAGTCCTTTCCAAAAACAGGAGACCAGGGAGGGGTTGCTGGCCTCCTGCGGAGCTCAGGAAGTGCCCCTTCTGTTTAGAGACAAGGGGATGGACAGCCAGCTCCGAGGGTCGAGTGTGGGCATCTCTGCTGCATGGGCTGAGTCCCAGCTGGCCTGGGATGGTGTCCTGGGGCCTGGGTGACATCCATCTGTCTGTTTCCCCACAGATGCTGTCCTCTACCCCCGGGGGGCTCATCTTGGCTGATTTGGGGTACTTAAGGCTGGCCACCGCCTGGCCATAGCTAAGCAATTCTAGCCATGTCAAACACTGGCTGAGACGCCAGGTCCCCGGCTGGCTTGTCACCTGCACTGCTGATCAGCTAGGATTAGAGAGCTGAATTGTCATGCATTAGCACACGACAGTAATAAAAGTCCCTCTCGGAGCATGAGGTGGAGTTAAATGTGAAGAATTTAGTAGGGAATGGGAAAGGGACGGACAGAATCATAAATACTCCGCTAATGGGATCTATGGCTACTTCCTAGCCAAACCCCGGCCTCTCTGGGCCTCTCCCAGACAAGAATTGCAAAGTTCCTCCTCTAAACCCCAATTTGTATTCTGTCTCTGTCCCGCCCTCTCTTTCTCTGAGGCCTTAATTTTATGAGCGATTGCTTCGAAAAGGAAGGATCATCGCCAGTTTACCAGGAGGCTGAGCGGTTCCAGCGCCTTCCCGAGAGTCCTTCGTGGGGTGCAGCGGCTGTGTCCCAGCACCCCCCCCCATCCCCTCCCGCCAGCTTTTCCTACCTTCTTCCCCAGCTGAGGAAGGTCCACGCTCCTGGCCAGGAACCCTGTGGCCCTGCCTCCCTATCCACCTACCCTCCCTGGCTGTCCAGGCTCCAACTCCACCAGCCTCCCCGGGACCCCCACCAGCCTCCCCGGGATCCCCATCAGCCTCCCCGGGATCCCCACCAGCCTCCCCGGGATCCCCACCATCCCCGAGTGCTCTGCCCCAGGACCTTGGCACATGTGCCCACTGTTGCCTGCCAGGCTCTTCCTTCGTCCTCTTAATGGTCTTCTTCTTGCTTGGTTCTTGTTTCAGCTCCAGCGTCACAACTGACACCTGTCCCCGAAGGCCCTGCCTTCTGTCCCATTACCTGTGTTCTCCTTTGTGACTTCCAATAACCAACATGGCTGCCAAGTGTCTGTGCGTGGCAGCTGAGCCCCAGGAAGGCAGCACCGCTGACACTAACCTCGATGGCCTGCTCCTCGCTGAGCCACCCACAGGCAGGGAAGGCCTCACTGAAATCTGTAAACAGTGGAACATTCTTTCCATGCTTCCCCGACTCCCCTCCAGCCTTGTTTCCATGGTCACCTTGAAGACTGGGCTGGAGGTCAGCCCCCGGGTGAGTGGGCTCTAGCAGCAGGGGGAAGGGGGAAGTGGGGTACAGTGTCCGGGCAGAAGTGGGGTCGGCGTGACTTGACTCCTAAGTGAACCCGTGTTGATGCTGACTGGCCAACTCCGGGGCAGGAGGAGGCTGGGGGGCACCCATGGCAGTGGGACCCCGGGAGGGCGGGACTGTCCTCTCTTGGCCCTCCTGTCTTCACAGGCCCTGCAGATAGGACCCGCCCCACCCCCGAGCCTCCAAGGCCACTCTGCTTCCTGACCTTGGCACCAGCACAGCTGGGGCTAAAACGCCGGGGCCGCAGAGCGCTGGACCCGGAGGCAGGGGTGCCCAGCACAGTCCTCCTTTTAACCAGGGCAACACCCAGAGGGGTCACCAGAAAGTCAGAAGGTGCTGAGGGCCTTATACGGGGTGCTCAAGACGCGGCTGCCGGGGCCAGTGTGGCCGGGTGGAGCAGGGGTCCTCTGTGTGCCAGCTGTGTGGCTTTGGGAGGTCACTTCCCTCAGCAGTGGAGATAAAATGTCAACTTCACATAAAAAGGGAGGAGGGAGGCAGGGGGAGGCCATCCTGGGCAGGACACGGCCTCACCCACATGCCCGACAGGCAGCTGGCCCCGCTGACACTGCCCCTCCCACAGTCCCAAGGCCAGGCTTGGCCTCTTGGACTCCTCTCTCCTCTGTGTCTGGTGTTTCTGATGCCGGCCAGGTGCAGGCTGCTGTGTCCTGCAGTGGACCCTGCAGCGTCCTGTTGCCCAGCGCAGCCTCCATAAGGGGCCTCTGGGCCAGGGGCACCCAGCAGGCCCCTTGCTGTGGTCAGGGTGCAGGTGGGGGGAGGTGTCATCAAACCCAAAAGGCGCAGGCTTCTAGGGGAGTCCAGGGTGAAGGCAGGGGTCTCTCCCTGCCTCACGCAGGAGGTTTCTGGCCCCGAGTGGCCGCTGTCTGTGACGTCGCTGGAGAGACTAGGATGCGACTGGCCTTCCTGAGATAGGACAGCTGGACATGCCACCGTGTGTTTACCTGTTTGTTGGTTCCAGGGACTGAGCCCGGGGCACTTAACCACCGAGCCGCATCCCAGCCCTTCTTATTTTTATTCGGAGACAGGGTCTCGCAAGGTCGCTTGCCGCCTCACCAAGTTGCTGAGGCTGGTATCGAACCTGCCGTGGCCTGCCCCTGCCTCCCGAGCCGCTGGGATTGCAGGCGCGCACCACCGAGCCCAGCATATTTATATTTTTTTTAAATTTAAAATAGGTAACAGCTTCACTTTTTTCTCTTTTTTTGATAGAAACCTTCTTTATGTAAATGTAAATCTAGCGAATAAGCAAATAAATAGCCCCCGTGACACAGTCACTGTTTCGATTGAAAACGCAAATGAAGCCTGGGCCTTTGGGTTTGATGGTGGTGTGGCCGGAGGGGAAATAAGGGGCAGCCCTGGGCTTCAAGGGCCGAGTCTCCCCTCCCTCCCCTCCAGCTCACTCCCACCAGGGCCCAGCCCACTCTAACGTCATCAGAAGGAACCCCCTTGCTGCTCTTCTGGAGGCTGGCTGTGGCCAGGGAGCAGGTTCCCAGCTGAGGCAGAGGAGACCGCTGGCTGGCAGGCTCCGGGGCGGGGCCCTGCACAATCAGCGTGGACACAGCGATGGCCTGGGCTTTGGGAGGCAGCAAGCGGGACATTATTCAGATTTATTGCTATTCATACAGCAGACTCCACGTGATCCACTAATTAGCGGGGCCAGCGGCCAGGGGACGCTCCGGGAGCTTCACACCAACTCATTTTACCAGTCCCCACCCCGCTGGCCGCCATCTCATGGAGCACCCGGCTCCCTGCCTGGTCCACCCACACCTCTGGTGGACAACAAATCCTCCCCTGCAGTGGCTGCTGAGGTCCACCGGATGCCTGAAGACTCAGGTTCAGAGTAGCCAGTTCAACCAGAGCACAGGGTGCGGCGGGGCTCCCTGGCACCGCACTGCCACCTCCCAGGCTTGGATGAGCAGGTGCCCATCTCACAGACAGACTGAAGGCTGGGAAGGCAGGAAGTGCCTAGGTCAAGGTCACCATGGGAAGCGGCAGATGGGGACCCCACCAGCTCTGCCCACTTCACAGCTAGGACTCCTGGCGGCCTCCTCCCCGTGGCCTCCTCCCCACGGCCTCCCTGGACGGGCCATGCTATGGAGCAGAGCCTCTCTCCACTTGAGCGGCAGCCTGAGAAAGGGAGGGCACAGCTAATGAACGGGCTGCCAAGCATTGGGTGGGAGTTTTATTTTTTAAGGCAAATGCAAAACAGATCAACCATCTCTTCATTCCGCCGCCATCTCCCGAATGAAACAACTTTAGCCTGAAGGTAGAAATCAATGTTCAAAGTCCTCGCTCATTTTTTAAAAAGTGCCGTGTTTAATACATAATGGGATGGCATTCGAGAGAGCCTGTCACTGCCAGAAGTGAGGTGGCGGCAGCACGCGGCAGAGCAGCTGGGATACTAGTTCAGAAGGGAAGGGACCGCGTATGAGTAGGGCCCGGGAACAGGCAAGGAGGGGCTGGAGGTCAGACAGGCTGTGGCCCGGCCTGACCACTGGAAGCAGAGTTCATTCCATCCTGATTCGAGTGTTGGGCGGCCCTTGGCCGTCCTGGGTGGGGTTGGCAGTGGCATAGTTCCAAGCTCAGTCCTGGTTGCCCTTATCAATTGTCTGAATCGCCCCCTTTGGGCCGGAGGCCGAGCAGAGCCCTGATAATGAATGGAAGGGGGCCCTGGTCTCACACCTGCATCTGGTGGGAAACGCAAATGCAGTTGTCATTGGTCAAGACTGGGCTGGACAGGCCACTGTGGTGCGTCACCTCCCTTAACAGGATGATGGGTGTTGGCCCAGGAGGCCACCGGCTTGGACGGCCTGGTTTGGAGGTGTGCGCTGCGGTGGGTGTGAGCTGGGGTGGGCATGAGCCTGCACGTGGGCCCAGGCCAGAAGCTGACCTCAGCAGGACACGGGCAGAGCTGCCCTTCTCTCCCGAGCACTCTCCCAGTGGCCTGTAGCTCAGCACAATCAGCAAAGCGATGACCAGGTCCTCGGCTGCCAGCTTCACAGTCTCTGCAAAACTCCCAGCAGCTGTCCCTGTCGGCACCTCGCAGCTTACAGCTCAGAGTGGGGAGGGAAGGTCCAGCCTTGCCCCCAGCTCAGCCTCGGGCCTGCCTGCTCCTGCCAGACAGCCAGGGACACAGCCGTGGGTCCAGTGTGCTCTCCGAGGTCCCAGCAGGCCCTGCTGAGGGACGAACCGGGACCTGCCCAGGTCCCTCCAGGTTGCTGCCGCCTCCCCAACCCCCCCCCACCCCACCCTGCGTCACGAGAGTTAAACCTCCGGCTGTTGTTGAGCCAGAGCCTTCAGATTCAGTGACGGGGACGAGTCGGGCCACAGGAGTCGGTCCTGCTCCTGGTCCGTGAGCCCCTGTGCAGATGCTGGCGCGGCCTCAGCTGTCCCCCTGGCTGTCCCTTCCGGTCATCAAGTCCAGAGTGGAGAACCTTCTCTCCCCCTTTCCTCCCCCGAGCACCTCTTTTCCCAGAAGGATAGCAGCAGCCACTTCCTACGTCTACCTGCAGGTGACTTTGCCCAGGGTCTGTCCCTAAGCTAGTGTAGAGACAGGAGCCCCCGGCTTCCTCCTAGAGCCCGCTGGTCATGTGTGGCCCATGGCTCTGGCCTCCGCCCTCCGGCAGCACTGTCCACTCCGTCCTCCTCCCCCAGGCCCTGGAGACACACCCGGGATGGGGAGGCTGTCCTTGGTGTGTGGGGAAGGACCCTCTTCTCACCGTCACTTGGCTGGACAGCGGAATCACATCTGTCTTTTGCCCATCCTGTGTGGAACCGTGGGTCCCAGGGACAATGATGAACGTGCAAAGGCCCTACTGGGAGCAGAGAAGCATTCCAGAGGTGAGCGAGGAGCCCACGGGAGCTGATGTCCGGGCTCCGGGAAAGCACGATATCCCACTGTGAAGTGAGCTCTTCCACGCACAACCGTGGCCAACAGAACAAGGCACCCAACAAGCAAAGCACTGCTTAGTGGGGCAGCCAGACAGCACCTCGGCCGTGTCCCCACGGCTGGGGCTGGGAAGGTGGCAGAGTTTCAGCTGAATCTGGGAAAGTGCCCACCCACTCACCAACCTCACCTACCCTGCAGGCCCGCCCTCCTGTCACTTGCCAGTGACGAGGCCTGGAGAGAAAGGATTCACTCTGAGAGCTGCAGGCATCGGTGACGCCCCTGACGCGCTGGCAGGCTCAGGCCGGGTGTGTGTGTGTGTGGGGGGGGGCTGGTGGGCGGATCCGCACGCACAGACCCAATCTTGGAGCCCAGAAAGTTAATTAGTTTTCTCTCCCTTCCACAGAGACCAAGGGGAAGGCTGGCTGGCGTCCACGTTGAGCGACGTCCACCACATTCCCGCGTCCATCCGGCCTAATTTAATTTTGAAATTACATTGGAAAAAGTGTGAAAACACGGATTGCCTTGGCGTGACTCAGAAAGCCTATCATCTGCACGTCGCCTGCCAGTAAAGAGAGCTTTGGCCACGGAGACCCGGCATCAGCTGGCTCCCCCAGAGGGTGGACTCTGTAGTCTCCCCACCTCTCTCCGTCGCAGCAGTTAGCAATGTGTCCGGTCCCCGGGGGCTACTCCTTGGTTGGACGGAAGGAAGTAAGCGCAGAACTAGAAGCAAGAGATCGGGGTTTCCTTCCCCATCCAGGAGACGCCTGCAGGCCCCCCCTTGCCAGGCGCGCACTCCCCACGGCCAGGGTTCAGAGAGAGTGAAGAATGACGTGGGCTGCTTCGAGTTGACATCCCTGGGTCATTACGTTCTCCTTCGGAATTTATTGCAAACAAGTTGTCAGGCTTCGAGAAGCTTAAATTTCGCACCATCAAATTTCGGCATAAAATATTAGGGGAAAATGGTTTATATCCTCAGATCCGGCTCACTGGAGGTCGTAATTCTCCTGGTGCCAATTAGAACCGGGCAAATAAACCTGGAGAAGATACCCACTGACCCCAGCTCCTCCCGAATGTCTAGGCCAATCCAATTCCCACCCTCTCATCAGGGCTGATGGGTCAAATTAAAAGCACGTTTTTATCTGTGCATTGGCAAGATTTGATTAGAACTATCTTCCCCTATCAAAAAAAAATATATATATATATATAAGCAAATAGAGACGGCCCACAGAATTCTAAGTATTCTCAGAAATCATCTACAGATACTAAAATGCTGTGTGATGCAAATTAATTTACTGAACAGATATATCCCAATAAAGTCGGCCATAAACTGAGCATCTGTATTTAAATTGAGCTTTCCCCACTCACCTATGTAATGAAAGTCAGAATAGATTCCCTGCAGGGGAGGGAGGTCTCCCGAGCCTGTTTGGACCGCTGTCTGTCTCCCTGGCTCCACCACAGGTACCCCGGGGTGCTTGCCACTCCCCGGTGGCCACCACCATGGGGAACAATGGAGCCCAGGTTCTGTGGGACCTAGTGGGTCTCACCACGAGGCCCCTCGAGGGCTGTAGTTCTGGTGCCTGCACTGACCTTTACAAGATCTATCTTCTCCCCACCCTCCTGGGAACTGGAGTAGAAATCAATCCCACCACCAGTGACCTTCCACACGTTGCTTGGCCGTAGAGCTGATCCTCGTGCATGGACACTACCCCTGTCCTTCCAGGGTTCCCCCATCCTGTGGTGTGGCACTGATGGTGGAGCCCGGGGGACATGCTTAACTCTGTGTCGACTGGACGTGGCCACCAGGTGAGTCTGGGAGGGTGTGTCAGGAGATCAGCATTTGAGTCATCAGACAGCACAGGGGGTGCCGTGGGTCCTGTCGGGCGAGGGGCGAGGAAGGTTGTCTTAGGCAGCTTTCTCACTGCTGTGACCAAAAGACCTGACGGGAACGATTTTAAGGAGAAAGAGTTCATTTGGGGTTGATGGTTTCAGAGGTCTCAGTCCACGGAAGACCAGCTCCATTCCTCGGGGCCCGAGGAGAGAGAGAGCGTCATGGTGGAAGGGGATGGCAGAGGACAGCAGCTCAGAGCCTGGCACCAGGAAGCAGGGAGCACGCTCCCCTCCCCAGGAAGAAAAGACAAACCCCAAAGACACACTCCCAATGCCCACCTCCTCCAGCCCCGACCCACCTGTCCACATGACCACCCAGAGAATTCCTATCAGGGGATTAATCCACTGAGTGGGTAAGGCTCCCCTAACCCAGTCCCTTCCCCTCGGGGCCTTCTTGCATTGTCTCACCCATGAGCTTTGGGGACACCTCAGATCCACACCTTGACAAAGTTGAACTTACTTTCTGGAGCTGGGGCGTCCATCTTCTTCTGACCCAGGACATCAGCATGATCCTCAGGCTTTGGACCGTGGCTGAGTTATGCCACTCACCCCTGGGCTCCAGCTTGTAGACGATGGGACTTCTGGGCCTCCGCCATTGCCTGGGCCAATCCCCGGGTGTGTGTGGACGTGTGCTCTGACTAATGCACTAGGTTTTATTCATCTTTGGTGAAAACAAATAACCAACAAAAGGCCCAAATGGCCCCCCCCTCCCAGCAGGTCTAGGGGAGACCCAGAGAGAAGATTCCTGGTTTGACGTCTCCCCTTCCCCGTGGCAGAGGACTCAGCATGGGAAGAACCTGGGGGTGACAACGCCCTTCCTATGTCATCGGGCAGGGCCCCGAGGCAGGTTGCTTCTGGGAAGGTCATTTGACTCGGCTCCAGCAGGTGTGCGTCCCTGCGTGCAGCGAGCAGAGGTCTCGTGTGGGCTGGATGCAAGGTGCGCGGAGAGACCCCGCTCACTGCTGCTCTGACACCTCTACACAGGGTCACCACTGATGCAGACCCCAGCCCTTCTGTCCCCGGCGGCTGAGCTGGCAGCACACAGGGCCGATGCCCCAAATCAGTCCTGTCTCCTGGGAAGAAGGTGGCAGGCCAGCGCTGCGTCTCCCCAAGTTCCTGTGCTGGTCCTCCCCCTAGCCCCCCAGAATGTGGCTGTTTGGGGTCCTTCGAGAGACAATGGGGACAGAATGAGGCCTCTGGAAGGCCCTCATCCAATGTGGCGTCCTCATAAGGACTAGATCAGGACACAGACACACACAGAGGCCACAAGGGGAGAGGCCATCTGCACGCCCAGGAGAGGCCACAGGAGGAGGGACCCACCACCCTCAGTCTCAGGCGTCAGCTTGCAGGACTGCGGGGGATGCTCTGGGTCCCAGTGGCCTGTGGCATCCCGTCAAGGCAGCCCCAGGACTGAAGCAAAGCCGTCTCCAGGGCAGGCAAGCACCTGGGAAGGGCCAGGCCAGCACCCACGCCCTCCTCTGTCCCCATTTCCAGCCCCCAGGCTGTGTGGTGAGCTGCCCTGCAGCCCGGCGGGGCCCCGCCCCTGCCCAGGGCTTGCTTTCCTGAGTTCTGGGGACCCCTCTCTCGTTTGTGTCACGGGCACTGCAGGGCCTCAGTTGGCCCCGCTGTGCCTGTTTAGCTCAGTTTTCTGAGCAGGGAAAAGTTTCCAAATAACTCCTGAACAGAGTAATTTCGTTTGCTGAGAAGTAAAGTTAAAAGTAAATTGTGCTAAATTAATATTGATTCAAATTAAGCCATTTATCTCTTTATGCATTTCAACTCCACATCAAATACAATCAGTGCTTAAGCTGCTCCCCAGCAAATAAAATTACAAGTTCAATTGCATCTGTGGTGGCTTTCCTCTTCTGGGAAGGGAACGCACTCACACGTCCACGCGCTTGTGCACGCTCACATACTGCAGACACTCACACTCCAGCGCCAAGGGCTGAACGGGCTGTGGTTTTCCAGCTGACTCAACCAAGGGGGTGTGGGGGGAGCTCCCTGCTCTGCTGGGAGATGCAAGGTGGCTGGATTTTTTCTGCTTGTGACAAAACCACTGTTCTGCATTGCTCCGAGGTTGGCTCTTAGTCGGTAGAAGCTCCAGGAGTCCGACCATGTGTCCCCACATGGCGGAGGATGTGAGCACAGGCCTCCCCCGTGGACGGGATCTCGCACGGTCCATTGCTGCTCAGCCAGGAGCAGCGAGACTCTCCTCTTGCCAAATTCCTTTTGTGTTCCTCGGAAAACTAGTCTGCAGGGGACGCTGAGCCCCGTGCAGAGCCCAGGGAGGAGCCCGGCCACAGAGCCTGCGGAGGCGCGTGGCCAGACTCCACCCTCCTCCCTGACGGGCAGGCGGAGCAGGGTTGTTCCCTGCTGGAAAATGGTGAGTAAATGTTAGGGACAATTTTGAGTGACAGCCTTCCAGTTCTGCAGAAAATAAAAATCTGATCCTCCCAAAGGAACCGCAGAACCTACTGGACCCATGTCCTCGGACCATCTGTCGCGGCTGTCAGCACGCCAGCCTTTCACCACCACGCGGCGGCCACGGCAAGAGGAAGGGGGTGGTGGGCTGAGAGCCTGTGGGGAACCCCAGGAGCCGAGACCCTCTCCTGGGACAGGCACCTCTTCCTGTCACAGAGAGGACATCTCCGGCCGGATGGCTCTTGGCTTTGCAAAAGATGAGAGTTTGGGGTTATTAGTTCTGCTCCCAGAGCAGATGAGAGATCGGGACCACCACACTTCTGGGCAGACAGGGACAAAGGCCACGCTTGCACCTCCTCCGCTAGCCACCAGGACCAGGCAGCTGACCCGCAGGTACGGGGTCTGCCTCAGGGCCACGGCGGTGCCAGGAGGTCCTGCTAGCTACCCCAGGCCTTCTCCTCGGCCCTCTTGGGGACTGAAGTGCCAGCTAAGGCACTTACGCATTAGGTTCCCCGTAGGTGCCCCGCGTCCTCTCCCCTCTCTCTTTCTCGTTCTCTGCCTCCTTTTAACACTTAATCTCACTGACAGCAGCAACAAAGACATTCATCAAAACTCAGATGGGGATGACTGAGTCGGATTTATGTTTCCCCAATAAGAGGCCAGGGAGAGGATGTCTGGAGACAGGAGCTGGAAGGCTCTGGAAGACGGAGGAAGGTGGCAATCGTCGCTCACCCTCCTGTGCACGCCTGTCCTCCTGTGTGTGTCTACCCTGCTCTGCTTCTCTGGGGACCCTGACAGCAGGCTGCCTCGCTGTGCCCCAAGACCCCAGGTCAACAGCAACCCTCATCAGGAAGGACTCCCCGGGGGCTCTCAGGCTATCTTCCGGGAGCCATGAGGGGCAGACCTTCCTTGGGAACATGCAGGAATCTGCCATCAACCCTTCCCTGCAGATCAAGCCAGTCACCTACCTTATCCTTCCCCCTCTTAGCTGCTCCCCTGATGTGTCAGTCAGTGCGACATTGCTATGAGAAAACACCTGAGAAAAACAGCCTAAGTTGAGGAAAAAAAATTTGGTTTATGGTTTTAGAAATGTTAGTCCCTATCCTGCTGGCTCCATTGCTTTGGGCCTGATGTGAGGCAGAGCATCGTGGCGGAAGGCTGTAGAGGAAAGTTGGTCACCTGCTGGCAGCCAGGAAGCAGAGTGGGTTCTGGAGAGAAGACTTAGTCCAGAGTGGGCAGGGGACACATGGAGTCCCTGAGGGCAACCTCCAAAGACCCGTCCCTCCAACCAGGCCCACGTCCTATCGCCCGCCTGACCCTCATTCATCCTCAGTGGCCCCCTGGCTGCCATCCATGGGGCAAACTCATGTGTGGGACGCAGGCGGCTTGGGCACAGCCTTGCTCGGAAGGGACTTCCTGTTGGACCAGGGGGTCGCGGGGCCTCCGGGACCCAGGGTGGGTCTCTCCATGGAAATCTTGTAGGAAGCCACAAGTTCTGTCTGGGCAAGTCCAGGACGGTCCTTTTCTTCATCCTTCCAGGGGGAGGGGAGTGACCTCTGCTCTCTGGGCTGGACTTTAGATGTGACTCTAAGGCTTTCACAGTGGCATCTGATATTGAAATGGTGAGACACGCACGTGCCGGAACAACTGCAAATACAACCGTGCCAATGGCTTAGTTTCCTCTACCTCTTTCTTACTGGCACTAGCTGATTTCCCTGAACGCATTCCGGAAGCTTCCACGGCCCACATTGCGATCGAGGTTGCTTAGGGACAATGTGTTCTCCTCACCTCTACATTCGTGGCTTCCAATAAAGAGGTCTGTTCGATTCGTGTCATTGGGGGCATTTGTAAGGACAGCTCGCCCGGCAGTGAGGAAGACTTTTGGTCCATTCTTGTGGTCTCTTCCCTCTGGTAGGGCTCAGCTGTACATCACTGAGACTAAGATGCCCGACCTGAACAACTTAAAGGGGGGAGAGCGTCATTTGGCTCAGGGTCCATCGGTGGCCATCTCCATTGCTCTGGCCTGAGATGGGTCAGAACGCCACGGTGGAAGGGTGCGGTGGAAGAAGGCTTCTCAGCTCACAGTGGCCAGGAAGCAAGGGCAGCAGAGGACGAGAAACACCCTTCCAGGGCACGGCCCCAACCATGCCCGCCTCCCACTGATCTACCTCCTCCAGTAGGTCACTCAGTTCCCAAGGGACGAACCCACAGGCGAGGTCAGAGCCCTCATGATCCAAGGCTTCCCCAAAGCCCCACACCACACCTTTTTCCCTGGGGACCAAGCCTCAAACGTGAACCTCTGGGGACACTCTAGATCTGATAGCACACTGCAGAGTGGCTGGCATCCGCTGAGCAAAGAGTTGATTAATTAGTCCATCATGGCGTGACCAGTCAGGGCAATGCCACATGGAACCCAACACCCAGTGCCATCAGATGATGCCCTCTGGCCTGGACACGCTTGTGCTCCCTGGAGAGCTGAGTGGACCCACCCCAGCCATAAAGCAAGGAAACCAAGTGCCCCAAACTTCTGCAATAGAGCTCAGGAGCATGAGACCCCCCACGCCTGCACACCCCCACGTTAGGTCTGATGCAGATGTAGCATGAGCTCCAGCGCCGGGGAGGAGCCGATGGCCGTGGTGTTGTTGCTAAGAGGCCAGGCAGTGTGCAGTGCCCTCCTGGGTGATGGATGGCTTTGGAAACCAGCCTCCTGAAAGCGCAGCCCCATACCACGGTGCGTGAGCTTAGATAAGGCCTCCTGCAAACTGCATCCCCAGATACTTCTCTGGGTTCCGATAGATAATAGGGCTCCCGAGAGGCAGCAGCTGCCTGGGTGGACATCTGGAGCGTGCTGGGGAGGGAGCCCCGGGGGCTCGGGAGCTGAGTGCCGAGAGAGGAGGAAGTGTGTGACCCCCGGGTGGGGACGTTCCAGAAAGACTTTCATTCCACAGAAGTGCACCAGGCAGGGTGGGGCGCTGGGCAGATGGGCGGCAGATTCAGGGTAGCTGAGAAGAGAGGAAATTTGTCATGGCTCAGAGGAACAAAAGCCAGACGGGCGGCCTGCCTTCTCGGTCCACACTGCGCCAGCTCCCCGATGGGCTGTCACATAATCTCCGAGGAGCTCAGGAAGATCAGATTGTCACGGAGCAGAGACGTCTCCTGCCAACGCCATCCCGCCACCCTGCCATCAGGGCAGCAGAGGAGCCAGGCAATGCCACCCAGGCCGCCCGCTGCCCCCACTCCAAGCCTAGCCATTCCCACCCCTCTTCATTTTAAGCACATGGGTTTCCTGCAGCCGCCAACCAGTCACCCCAAACTCACTGTCTCAGAAGAGCACGGTCTACTTACCTGTGGTCCTGGAGGCAGAGTCCAGAACCAGTTTCACCAGACCCCAGGTGTCCCAGGGCTGTGCTTCCCCAGGGCTCACAGGAAATCACCTGGCCCTTTTCCGGGTCTCTGGGCTGCATTCCCTGGCTCCTGGCCCCTTCCTCTGCCCGCATAGCCAGCAGTGTGACAGCAGCTTCTGCCGCAGATCACAGGGTCCCTCCCTCTGGGCCCTTCTGAAGACACTTAGGGTCTGCTCAGATAACCCAGAATAATCCTCCATCTCAAGACCCTTCACAATCACATCTGCAAAATCCCTTGTCCAGGTTGGTTAGTGCTCACATGGCCCGGGGATGAGTGCCTCCGGGGCCATTACTCAGCCCAGTGACCCCCAAATCCTCTGATATAAAACCCTCATTTCCATCCTCCAGAGACAGCCGGGCCCCTCTTCTTCTGGTCTCCAGGGATGGCCATCCCTCCATCAGGGCACTGAAGTGACCAGGGTGTTCATCTGCCTGGAACCTCCACGGGGTCAGAGCCCAGCGAGTTCTGCTGCAGCACGACACTCGGCTCCTCAGGTCACCGTCTGGTGTGGAAGACCCCACAGAGCCCCAGGGAGGGTAGAGTTAGGGGCTGACGTCCCAGGGCCGCCATGCTGTGCAGGGCACTCCACGGCGCTCCACGGTGCACATGGCAGTGCCGCCTTCCCCCACGACATGGCTATGAGCAAAGGCTGCAGAGAGCAGGAGGCTTGCCGTGGACAGGCCTGGTCTGGCGGCAGGCGGCCCCATGATGGTCAGAAGGTCGATGGCCTGAGGTCCGATGCAGCGTCCAGTACCACATGTGGCCGGGCGCGGCTCACGGCCGACACAGTGCACTCAGGTGGGGGCTGGGCTGTCCCGTGAGGTGTGACGTGGCTCAACGGCTCCGCTCAGCTGGGTGCCGTTTTCTGGGGGGCCCACAGTCACCTGCAGAACCGACATCAGCGCAGCCCAATGTGGAATGGCAGTGGGGGTGCCGGGTCCATCCTCTGCCTTCAGACGGCATCGGACTTCCACGGCAGAGAGGCCTGGGACCCGGGCAGCGGAGGGCAGCTGGGGTGTGTGTTGCGGGAGGGCACACGCGGGAAGGCCCGAGCCTCCACTGCCCTCTCCCACGTCCGTCTCTGAGGCCCTGCCCAGGTCCGGCTCTTATCTATTCTGTCAGCTTCTAAGTTTCCTCCACCCACTCACTGGGCCCTCAAGGGACGAGGCCCTCGACTTTTAGGGTAATGTGAGTCCGTCCAAAGACCCCAGGCAATGGAAACCGCAGGCAGAGCCAGAAATATGGCCCGAGAGGAGCGGGGCATGGCCTGGATACGGAGGCTGTGGTGATTAAAATGACCAATATGTCAGGCACGAAATAGTGGCTCCTGACATCGACCCAGCGTCGGGAACAAGGCCCCTTATATCACTGCAGGAAATGGGCAATTGCACGCCACCGGGGAGTAGTGCATCTGGCGGTAATGGTGACCATAATTCACATCATGTGCACCGGCCAGACCTGCTAGCAAAGAGAATTTCACCCTGAGCTCAGGTTTCCTGGGTTTCTAGGCTTTAAAGCCAGACCTTTAAAAATATATTTAAAAGAATACTAAAATATTTGCCTTGCTCTAAGGGAGATTAAGTGCCAGTGAAAATGGCCAGATTGATGGTCCCCAGAGGCAGAAGTCACCTCCCTGTGTGCAGATGAATCAGCTTGGGCTCAGCGTTGGGCCAGGTCCCCAGCGCGCTCCCCGACACACGCACACTCACACTCACACGACACAGGTAAGCACACACTCACAAGCACCAGCCTCTTGTCCTCATGCTTCGTTCCCAATTCTTTGTTCCTGTCCCTGCCTCCCTGGACAGGTGCCGGCGCAAGACTGAGGGGACTCCAGGATGCAAACCAAGACACATGGACCCGGAAGCCATGCCCAGAGCATCCTCGGGGCCTGGGGGACAGTTCTATCAGCAGCCAGCGCTGCGTCCCTGGAGAAGACTTGGCAGCTGGGAAGAAGTGGCCAGGCCTCTGCTCAGGGGGGGATCAAGAGCTGGGGCTCTGCACGGGGTCCAGGAAGAAGGGGCCCAAAGACCCAGGTCACCAGGAGATGCCCGAAACGACACCCGCCTCTGTGCATCGCCTGCTGTCTACGTGAGCCCACGTGGCAACCGCCTGCAACACGGAAGCCAAATCTTAGCCATGACCCAGGGCCCGCCAGTCACCGCCAGCCGCTTGGTGCATTCTGTCTCACTCGACTTTCTGGAGACCTCCAGGTGCCCTGTGCAGCCATGAGTGCGCACACACTGGCAGACAGTGGTAAGTGGTCTTGTCCTCACCGTGTTGGACACATTTCCCTGTAAATTGGAGACAGACTGAAATACGGCTTTACATCCCACAGTTTCATTGAACGCTAGGCTGAGGCCGTGTCCCCACTGATCAGCTCTTCACCCCACGGTGTAAGTGGCTGCAGAGCCCTCTGCCTCCAGCGCCTTCCCTGAAGGTCTAAAGCTCCTCCCTTGTTAGTGTGCAGGGGTTAACAGTCCTTGCTCGAGGAAAAGGCTGGGCTGGGCCCCCTGGCCAGGCCTCCGCACAGGTGTGGCTGGTGCTTTGGGATGGACTCTCGGGCGGGAGCAGAGAGCCCTCCGACATGTTGTCTTCTTGGACCATCTCACCAGTTTTCACTCCTGCTGGCCTAACACTCAGAATTGCTCCTTCCTGGCCACACAGCGCACGGCAGGGTGGGTCTCCTAAGCTTGTCTGTCTGTGGCTGCCAGTGGGCCAGTGAGAAGGGGAGCTGCCTTTTTGTATATGTTGCTGACCTTTGTTTATGTCCTAACCCAGAGAAAGCCCCTGGGCTTTTGTTGCTCTTGTTTGTTTGTTTTGCTGTCAAATTCCTGCCCTTCTTGTCCTGTCCTGACGGCTGGAATAACCAGGTCTTAGGGCTCTCAGACAGAGCTCAGTGATGCTGAGCGCCCTGTGCTGGGCCACCTGGAACAGCATCCCCTCTCAATTCCACCCAGGGCTTCGGAATTCCTTTTGATGCCCTCAGGCTAAGCTGCCCTTGCTGCCATGGCTGGAGCAACATGGACCCTGGTGACAGCCTCCTTACCAAGGGCCAGATGCACACTGCCCAGAGAGCAGCCTGCTCCACCAGCCATGGCTCATCCACTTAACTCCCCCTGATCACAGTCTGCCCGCCATCCCACTGTCTCCCTGGGCCTCAGGGTCCTGCCCTCCCCGTGCCTCCCACGCACCCCTCCTCCCCTCAGTCCATGTCCAGTAGCGCTGGGCCAGCCCCCAGTGCCTCCCTGAGCTCACGCCACACCTGCTGGGTGCTGGACAACTCTCAGCAGCTGAGGGAAGAACGGACGTCGGTGGATTTCTGTCCTGAAGGCAGGGCTGGCTGTCTGCTGTGGGTAAATGATGCGTGGCCGTCCTGACCCCGGCTCCACAGAAGGGGCCCACTTAGAAATAGTCACCACAGACGTGCCTAGATCAGAGGG
>NW_026000102.1:5948016-5984163 GCF_001458135.2 Marmota marmota marmota
GGGGGGGGGGGGGGGGGTCCCACTCCAGTGACCGATGTTCTTAAAGCAAGAAAATGAGACAGGAGGTAAGAGGTTGGGTGCTGCAGGTGAGGCAGTCACGGGTGGCCACCTGCAGGCCACAGGATGCCAGGGGCCGCCGCCATGAGCAGCAGGGGCCCTGCCCACGCCTCCTCTCAGGCCTCTGTCCCCAGAACTCAGGGAGAACAGACCTGGACTGTTTTAAGCCCCCGAGCGTCGGGCTTGCCAGGGCGGCCCAGGAAGCCCCAGCAGCAGCATCCATAAGGGAGCAGGCAGGCTGTGGCCCTTGGGGAGGAAGGCAATGATGGCCCCCCAGCAGGGTCCAGTCTGGGTGCTGCAGGCTCTGTGCTGGGTGGGACCGGAAAAGACCAGCAAACCCGTCACAGTCAGTAGGTGGTGGACACAGAAAAGTGAGTTTGCCCTGGGCAGCAGCCCAGGCCCCTTTCCCTCCAGAATCCATTTCCCCTGACCTTAAGGCCTCCAGCCCACAAGGCGAGGGGAAGCCCTGGAGGTGGGCCGCGGTCAGGCGGCGGTCATGCGCCGGCAGCGCCGTAAGAAGGAGGCTCAAGGCTCGTCTGTCTCCAGAACTTGCTTCCAGAGTGAGGAGCGGCAGGCTTATCTGGGCCTCATGCATATGTATGTATGGACATTTAAAGAGGCCCGCTGCAGAAATGCATATTTAGCAGCTTCACACAATGTGTTTTATTGCCCGTGTCGGCCCTTTCGTAATATCCTCTGGAAATTCATCTTAAAGGAGATTTCAAACCCAAATGACTGACCCGGCAAGCCCTTATGGTCCCTGTCTGCGAGGAGGTTTTATTTGATAACAAAGTGTCTTATTTAAGGTTGTGCCTATTGATGAGATTGCCCGTGGAGGCGCTAACGCTCCCAGAATGCAATATGATATGTGTTATTGGCCGAATCAACCAGGGCGCCTCGAGCAGGCAGATTTCCCTTTTATGTTCTGGGCACTTAAAAACCCTTAGAAGATTCGCATGTCGTTTTTTAGCAAGAGCTTGTTGCAGATTTTTTTCTTTCTCTTTTGAAAGCCTGGAGCGGTGACGTAAATCACCTCCCAAATCAGCCGCTGGGGACCAAAGTGGAAAGGGTGCACGTGGAGGTGGTAGGAGGCCTCACCTGGCTTGCACGCCGCCTGCCACGTGTGCGAGCACCCCAAGCTCGAGGGAGGGGCCGGTGGAGGCCCAGGGACAGATGGCCGCTTGGCGTGGTCTCCCAGACGTCCATCTGAGTGCGTCAGGGCGGGAGGAGCCCCTTTCTATGTGGGCACACCGTGGTTGAGGCTGCCCCGTCGGGAAGCAGAAAGTGAGAGGTGGTCAGGCTCCCAGGGATGAGCTGGGGCCTTGCGATCACGCACCCCCAGTGTGGACAGCTGGTGAGTGCCCCTGAGTGGCCCTGTCAGAGAGATAAGATAAGGACGAATGCCCCGTGCCTACTGGGGAAGCACAATAGGACGCTCAGAGATGGTGGCCTCCCTGCAGGCTCCACGCCGGGGGTCCACCCGGGATCATTGCTGTTCGCCTGTTAACACACTTAATAAGGTCCTGGTGGCTTGCCCAAAGGCCGCTCAGCATCCCTTAAATTCTAAAAGTCCTGCAGGTGTCAGAGGGCAGGCAAGCAAGGGGGCCACGTGGAAGGGGAATGCTGGGCGTCCAAACGCTCAAAGCATTTTCTCACACCACACCCAATAAACTGCAGGCGCTGCGGGTTCGAATCTGTTGTGCTGAATTCCAGGGCTGAATTCCCAGCATCCCCTTGGAGTAAAGATGTAATTAAGGTAAGATGAGATCGGGGACGTGGGGCTCTGCAGCAGTGGGACAAGGGCCCTTATAAAAGACCCCAACTACGCCCCCACCCCACCTGACACTCCAGGATGGGCCACATGGGGACAGTGCAGGCCAGGAGACAGCCCGTGCCTGGAGCTGAATGGTCCCCACCTTGGACCTCCAGCCTCCAAAATCCTGAAGCCCAATGTCTGTCGTGTGAGTGGCTTCAGACCCCTCGCCGGCAGCCACTGCTGCAGCAGCCGGAGGGACCACACCTGGGCCAGGCCTGCCCTGGGCCACCTGGCTCCCTCGAGCTGCTGTGATCCTGCCGCTGGGGCAGCACAGGTGGCCATCTGTGTGCTTGGGGACCTAGACTGCCGGGACCCTGAAACACACAGTGGCCCTGCAGAGACAGGGTGGGCGCTCTGGGCCAGGCCGAGCTGGCCCCGGCAGGTCCTCTCTCACCTGTCCGCCTCTCCTGCTTGACTGTAGGGCCCTTTGTCCCCTCTGAGGAGCATGTCCTTACGCCCAGTGAGTCAGAAAGTCAGCAAGGAAGAAGGCAGAGCTGGGGACAGGTGCCCACAGCCTTCCTGCACCTCTAGCTCCTCTGACTGGGCTCCGGCCTCGGAACTCCTGCATAGTTAGTAGAGGCTCTGCCGCGGTCTGTCCTCCTTTGGCTACGGTTTCAACATGCAGAATATGTCCAGTAAGAGTGGCCTCCTTGACCTGCTCACCACAGAGAAATGAGAACAAAGTGGCGGTGACAGCAGCGCCTGCTGAGGCGCTGTCTGGACTTGTTCTGACCCCAGCTCCCTGACCCCTGCGTGCTCGGGGCTCCTGATGAGTCCTGCGCACTGCCGGGCTGGGGTCCACTCGGCCCTGCAGCTTCTCACTCACTGTGCCCTCGCCCTGGGGCCTGTGTGGCCACTCTACCTGCAGGGAGGCCACCGTTGCTTCAGGAATGCCGTCTCCAGACCGGGGCTGGGGAAGCTGTGGTCTCATCAAAAAACTCTGCAACGGAATAAAAAACACACCTGGTCATTGTCCCAGTTTCCCGGAGCAGAGCTTCAGAAACCCTTGGGATGTCCCCATGACGAGGCTGTGCTTGTTCTGCAAGTTCAGTGGTTCATGGCGGGGCCCCTACATTGCTTCAGGATGGGGGCCTGTCACCAGAAAGACCAGCCAGGCGAGGGCTTTGTGAGTCTGATGCTCTGATCACCAGGCCCCAGGATCAGGCTACAGTTAACATCTGCACCTGGCAGCTCCAGGCTGATGTGCAATCTGCGGCACCCCAGGAGTCCCCGCGTCGTGCTCTGTTTTGAGTTACTATGAAGAGATACCCGAGGTTGGGCGATGTGTAAAGGAAAAAAGGTTTCTTTGGTTCAGAATTCTGGTGGCTGGAAAGTCCCGCAGCAGAGCCCCAGCGTCTGGTGCAGAGCCCTGGCCAACAGGGTGGATGGCATCTCAAGAGTGTGTCAGAGAGACAGATCACTCGTCCTGATCCCAGAGACCAGCGAGGAGCAGGCTCAGTCTTTCAGAAGAACCCGCTCGACAGGAATGACCCACTTCCTCGAGGCTCAGCCCATGTGGACTAATCCCTCACGAGGATGGGAATGACCCAGCCGTCTCCCACCAGGCCCCGCTCTCAGCAGAACCACCGTGGGCCTGAGCCTCTAGTGGGGGGACTCCAGGGTAGAAACCAGGCCAAATCATGGGATGTGAGGAGCAGGCAGGGCGCTCTGCTCTCCCTCCACACCCACCTGGGACTCTGTGTCCATCCACTGTGCCCAGGGTTCTCCCTTGTAGTGATGCCATAGCACAGCACCCTCTGATCCTGTGCACTAAGTTCCTTTAATGAATGCCCAGCCGAGACGCATTGTGAGACCCTGCATCCGTGCTGGTGGGTCAGGAGTGTGGCGGCCTGGGGAGCCCCCTGTAGCTGGCATGTGACATGAGTCAGTCTCTATGGAGCCTTTGTGCCAACTCTAGGTGGCTAACGCCAGGACTGCCGTGCAGAGCACCCTGCAGGGCAGAGACAGAGACTCCAGCACACAGGAAGGATGAACCCACAGTGGACAGAGGGACAGGCCGGCCTGCTGTGTCAGGGCTGCGTCCCTTCCTCTGGGGTCTTGCTCTCTGCTGAGAAGATGGCTTTGCCTCTGTCACTGTGCCCAGAGAGGCCGTGTCCCTACCGTGTGTGCCGGGAGGTTGAGGAAGAGCAGGAAAGTCCTTCAACCACCCTCCCAAGGAGCAGCTGCGGAAACCCAGCTCTGCCCTTGATGGCAGCCAAGGGACCCACAGAGATGACGTCTGTGGCAGCCAGTGGCACCCCCAGAGCTGCCAGGACTGCTGAGGATTTGGGGAGTGCAGACAATAAGCATTTGCCCAACGATTCCTTACAGAGTTTTGAGGAAGAAATTCCATGCACATGGGGGCCTGGGCGTGGACTGGGCAGGTGCTTAGACTGGGGCCTTGGCCTTGGTGACACCTGTGGGAAGGAGGGGCCTTGCTCCAGCAGGTACCTCGTGCATCGTGCGATGGTCCTTAGGACTTGGGCTTTGGGGTCAGTGAGCTTTAAACCCTGGCTCTGCCCCCCGTATGCTCCTAAGCGCTGGCCCCTTCCTGGGCTCTGGGTCTGTGTGGTTGTGATGAGGTTGGGGAGGATGGTGGCTGAAGTGCTGCATCGAGGGTTGGCTGGGATGACGTGGGACCCTCAGCATCAGCCTGATCTGCCGTGACTCTCGCGGGAGTGCGTGGCTCTCACTGAAGTGTCTGTGTTGAAATGGAGAAGGCCACATGGCTGCCCAGCTCTGAGCCTCAGCGTTCAGCTACAGAAATTGTGGCTGAGATACAGAACCCAGCGAGCCAGGAGGAAATGGCCCCGCGCCTCCCACACCACTTCCCAGGGCAGGAGGGAGGGAGGCGAGAGGCATCCGTCAGGTTTACTGTCTGCACCTGCGCAGCATAGCCGCAGGGCGCCAGGCAGGGCCAGGCGTTATTTACAGGCCGGTAAAAGGGGGGCTGTGGCCACAGGTGCACCCGACTGCTTCCTGAAGCCGCCCCTGCCTGCCCCGCACCGGGGCCGTGTGTCCCTTGCTGTGGCAGTTACTTCCCCACTTGACCCGGCTGCTGCCTGCAGGGTGCAGCCCTAGCTTCCTGCCCACAGGCTGCCACCTGAGGATTCTCCACCCTGGGGCAGGGGGCATCTGGCCAGCCCGTTCCAGCCAAAGTCTCCAGGGTCGCCTGGGAGGGAGCATCTCGGTCTTCACCACACCAGTAAATCCTGGGTCTGATTTATCTGCCGTCAGGCCAACATTAATATTAAAGTCCTCCATGAATCATAAGCCTGTCACACATCAAGAAGAGCAGCCCGGGGAAGTCCAAAGAAGCCCTCATTAACAAGAGAGGAATTAGTCCTCCAAGGACCCTCCTCGATGGCCAAACAGACCTTTTATAGCCTGATCATTGTCATAATGGGCCACACTGTGGCAACGGGTCAGCCTTCTGAATCTAAATTGGCCAGCGCCAGCCATAATTGCCATCCGGGGCACGCAGGGTGACTCGGAGGCTCCGAGCAGCCACACGCGGTGCATGTGAACCTCCGCCAAGAGGCTCCTGGCGTTTGTGGGTCCCTGTCACGGACACCTGAGGCCTTCCAGCTCCACGCACACCTGTGTAGAGAGTGCAGCAGAGACACTGTAGCCCGGTCACGGACATCCAGCTAGAGACCAGCCCGCGGTGGCCCAGAGGTGGCCGCTGGTCTCTGGGAATCGTCTCTGCAGCATTTTCTGTCCATAGATCTTCATGCTGGTCCGGCCATTGAGGCCCACTGCAAGGGGAGGAGGAGAGGGATGGGGGCCCTGGAGGGAGAGGCACCTGGTCAGCTGTGAGAGTCCTGGAAGGGTTCAGGCCCAGCTTCCAGAGGGTGCAGGGCAAGTCCCCTGGGCGGTTAGCTGGCTGGAACAGCCCCGCGGCCTTCCCTGCGAGCGGCCCCTTGTGTCGGGCAGGTCCTTGGCGCTGACTAAGGAAGGGGCCCCCAGCAGTCTGCAGAGCTATGGAGGCCTTGCTCTCCCTGTGTCAGAGCACTTATGATACCATCTCACACTCGGCACTTATAGGAGTGGAAGAAACTCAGGCCCATGTTGTCGTGGCCTCTGTCTGTGTCCTCCCAAAATCCACACGTCCAGCTCCTGACCACCAAGGCCATGGACTTGAAGGCTGGACCTTCAGGCAGCCAAGAGATCACCAGGGCAGAGCCTCAGGATGGGATAGCTCACAAAAGGGACCCTGGAGAGCTGCCTTGTCCCCTCCGCCAAGTGAGAGAAACAAGAAGCACCACCCTTGAGCCAGGAAGCCACCGTCCCTGGACACGGCATCTGCAACCCTGGAGCCCAGACTCCCAGCCCCAGAGCAGGGGCCCGTGCTGCCTGTGATCCCCCACTCTGTGGTGTCCGGTTCTAGGGCCCGAAGACAGTGAGGGACCCGATCAGCAGGATGAGACCAACCTCACCACACCAGGGGCAGGAGCACACCCCAATGACTCCACTTCAGAGTGTCACTTGGGCCCGGCAGCCGAAAACAGCCCAATTAAAACAGAAAACAAAACCCGAAGAAGACACTCTTCCCCCTGGGGACAAGCCACACCCACTTCTCTCCCTGTGCACGTCGCGCGTGTACACATCCCGCGTGGATGCACCCCAGGAGCCGTGTCCACCTAGGTCTCACAGGTGCTGGGCGACGACAGTCAGACCCGCTGACCCTACTCCTTTACAAACAGTGGGTCTCAGCCAGGGTGCCTCTGCGAGGGCCGCCTGCTGGACCTGCGTGTGGCTTGCCCTGTGCACCCGAGGGGAGCAACTCCACCTGTCATCAGACAACAATAGACATACTGTGGGGACTCTGGTGGTTCGGGCTGGTGGACACAAGGCGGAAGGCCGCTCACTTGTGATTTGAACGTAATGAAGAGACAACCCCAGGTCAGAGACAGAGGAGGAGCCCCGGGGGTGGGGGAGTGGAGCTGCGGTCCCCGGTGTGGGAGAAACAAAGGTCCTCCCCAGGGCCAGCCTGGGGACAACACCATGGCCAATGTGGAAGGAGAAGTCCCCCTGGGTGGCAGAAAGGAGAAGAGTCGCCAACAAGCAGTGAGGAGCCCAGGCTTGGTCAGGAGGGACATTCACATTCCCCCTGGGCTCTGCAGCAGGCACCCCTGCTGGGAAATCAGTAGAACTTTCCATCTAGATTTGAGCAAGAGGATGCTTGTCCTTGGTGGGGCGGGGGTCCTGGTGTCCTCCAGGGCTCTCCAAATGAAGGGCCTGTCCAGAGACCTGGCCCTGCTCTCCTGGGCTGATCTGGCCTCAGGGTGAGCACCAGCTGCGTGGAGCCTGGGATCACAACCCAATCCCAACAGGCTTCTGCTGGCCAGGGTGACAGGAGGAGAGACCTCCGGAGGAGGCCATGAGAAGGAGCATCAGGCTAATCAGCAGGCCACCGGCGGCGAGGTTGGCTCCCCAGGAATGAGAGCAAGAGGGAAATGGGAGCTGAAGAGGCTAAAGTGAGACGTCTGGGCCCCACAGGGTCAAGGGCCAAGGAGCACACAAAACGCAGTGTCGGCAGACCTGTCCAGGACTGAGCTCTCCTCTGGGCCTGGACCCTGGTAGACTGCTCGGCTGGTGGGTTTAGGAAGGTGAAGAGACGCCCACTCAGAGGGCAGCCTGGGGAGACCAGGGGCAGATACTCAGGTTTGAGAAACTCCGAAGCTAAGACTCACAAGGTAAAGGAAGAAAATCCACTCATGGACACCTCATCATCCTAGGTGACCAAACCTCCTGACCCAAGAGAAGGCACTAACATCCCCAGCACCTCCTAGACAGAGGGGAACCTCGGGTCTCCAGAGCAGACTCCAAGACACGGGAGAGGACGGGGACACCATGCAGAGTAGCATCTGGATGGCGTTCAGTAGAGTAAGTCATGAGAAGGAGGACACTCTTCCCCTAGGAACTCTGTGTCCTCGGAACCTTCTGTCCACAGAACCTGTGTGCAGGTGGATGGAGGCACAGACTGAAAGAGATTTACCGTTTACCATTCGGCAACCTTCTTTGAAAGAAGCACTAAAGGATGTGCTTCAACAGGTAGGAAATTAAACCCCAAGGAAAGACGTAGGCACAAGGAAACCCATGTAATTAAGGAAACCCTGAACACATTATGACTCTAAGTAAACAACAATATCCAAAAAATATCAATAAAAGATGGGGGATTTGGGAATGAAATGACCCCAATAAACTAGTCCACAAAACCTGAACTCAGAGACTTGAACCAAGTTTGGTCTTCCGACTTGTGGAGATGTGTGGAGACGCTCTTGGCTATCGTTAGCCTTCTGATCAGGCAGGTTGACATTTAACGTCAGTAGCAGCTGAAGAAAAAACAAAAAGTGGAAAAGGAACTGCAAAATCAGAGAGACTTTCAAAGGCCACATCCTAAGGAGATTTGAAACAAAGAAGACGGAAAACTGGCATTAGAAATGATTTCCATGGCTGCATAGCCATCCAAAACGTGCGCTGGACAGGTTTTCGTCGCTCTGTGGGAGTTTAACGACCCCCTACAGTTGGTGGCGTCTCCTATTCATGCCCCCGTGTACGCCCCCAAATGCTTCTCAGGTTGGGGGACGTTAGCAGCACTTACTTTATGGTCTAAGTCAGCCAAACACCAGGCTTACTGATCTCTGTTGTCACTCTAGAGGGACCACGAGACAGCCCACCGGCCCCCTTCCCCAGGGCCTGCACTGCCCTGACGTCAACGTCACCTCCTGTGTCCCAGCGCTCAACCCATGGTTGTCTCAGCCTCAGATTCCATGAGCCACTGAAGGTTGCTGTTTTGCTCCATGTTCCTCCATGTTCCAACCTCACTGCACACGTGCACCCCACGGTAGAGACCAGGGAACTGAGGCTCAGAGGGCGTGGGTGGCGGTGCCCACGGTTGGCGAGCCCTGGGCAGCACGACTTCTCCTGGGCCTCTGGACTCCCGTCCACTTCCTCCTTTTCATGGAACCACATCCAGTTCCCGTAGCCAATCCTGGTTGGCCGCTCTCCACAAAGGGACAGAGGCACCTGCTGGGACACCAGTGAGGGGAAATCCCAGGGGGACCCCGAGGGCAATGTCCGTCAGCGGCAGCCAAGTTCACCCATAAAATTCCCCTGATGCCGAGAGCCCCGGGAGGATCAGCGTGGAAGGCGGTAGGACAATCACAAGTCTGTGCAGGCCGCGGTCCCCGGCAGCAGAGCCTGGACGGCAGGGTCAGGGACCGCCCCGCTGCCCCGGCACGCAGAGGCAAGCAGGGCCCACGCTCACCCAGGGCTAATACGGGCCCCTGAGAAGGCGACACGGCCGGCTGCTGCTGCCAGGCCTGAGAGGAATGGAACCAGCCTTTGGTGATAGGCCCGTCTGCAGGAGCTGTGTCCAGGGAGATCTGGGGTGGTGGCCCTGGCTCTCGGGGCCCACTGCCGCTGCCGCAGCCTAGGCCAGGGCTCCGTGGCTGTGCCTGGAGATGACATGGGTGTCTCGGCCTACAGGAGGACAGGAACTGGCCCCCAGGACCTCCAAAGCAGACGATGGCCATCACACCGACACCGTAGCTCTGGGCCCGGCCGCCTGGCCTCCTCCTTCCTCAGGGTCAGCTGCGCACTAACATGAATTCTGCCGCAGACAACGCTGCAGTTCCACTGGCAGGTGGCCGGGGAGGGCTGGGTCACGCGTCCCCAAGGGCCCCGCCACGTCTTGGCTCTTCTCTCCCAGCTCCCGGGCACCCTTCCCCTCGGCCAGGCCATCGCGGGTCCCACAGCCCCCTCCTTCCTGCAGGTGTCTGCTGGGCACCTGAAGAAGCAGCTTCCTGGCCGGCCCTGCCTCCTCCCTTCCTGGCCAGGTCTGTGCCCTCAGCTCACTGTCCCTCAGTGCCAGCCGTCCACCAGGCCCTGTCCGTGGGCTCTGGGAACATCTAGAAATAATCCTGGCGCACAGTCCGTCCCCCTGGAGCTTCCGCGTGGAGGAGGCAGGGCAGGAACGGTCCCTCCCAAGGCCGGCAGTGACACCAGGGTGCAGGAGCGAGGCCAGGCGTGCGGGGCAAGGGCTCTCTGTCCTGGCTGAAGTGTGTTCCCGTTCACAGCTCTGACCCCTGTGACTGTACCTGGAGATGGCTTTAAAGAGGACATGAGGTAGAGGGTCCTTCAGGTGGCCCCAACCCACCATGACACAGATCCAGGGGACAGCACTACGGGTCAAAGAAGAGGCCTGGGGAGACCCTGCTGCCCACACGTTGCTCTTGGACGTCCAACCTCCAGAGCTCTGGGATAGTACGCCTCTGGGGTGGGAGCCCTCGCCCACGAGGCTTTGCGACCACAGTGGCCACCAGGAGGACAGCAGCCAACAGACCTGACAGAGGGGAGGGAGCGGCCGGGAGCCCACGCAGGGACCAAGGGGACAGCACAGAGGGCCGAGTGGCCGGGGAGGCAGGAGGACTGGAGGGAGCTAAGCTGGAAGGGCAGCAGGCCAGGCCCCGAAGCCTCCTGTGCTGTGTGAAGCCTCCAGCCGCTGTCGAGTCACGGTCTGTCTTTGCCACCGTGCTGAGCCCATCCTTCAGGATGGACATGGGGCCTCCTCCATGCACCCTCTTACCCCAGAGCCACTTGATAGACAAGGGAGGCCAAGGAGAGCGGCCACTCTTCAGGGCTGACCACCGCCTGGACCCACAACTCCAGAGCCCCTTGCTCTGCCTGAGAGACTGGACTGCAGATGTGTCGGACGGGAGCGAGGGGCGTTGGCGGTCACATCTGCCCCTGCCCATCACAAGCTGCTGGAGAAACGATTTTTTAAAAAAGAAGTTCAGCCAGGCGCGGGGGTGCACTCTGTGATCCCAGCAGCTTGGGAGGCCGAGGCAGGAGGATAGTGAGTTCAAAGCCAGCCTCAGCCATGGTGAGGCGCTAAGCTACTCAGTGAGACTCTGTCTCTAAATAAAGTACAAAACAGGGCTGGGATGTGGCTCAGTGGGCCAGTGCCCTGAGTTCGATCCCTGGCGCCTCAAAAAAAAAAAATGGTTAAGAAGTTAAGACGCAGCGGAGCTGAGATGGGGAACGTCACTCATCCCTGCCCACGGCAGGCTTCAGACCCCCAACCAGGATGCCCAGGCCCTGCACCCACCCCTCAGTGTAACCTGGCACAGAGGGCCAGGGAGGTGTGTGTCCCAAGGGGAGCAGGGGAGGAAGAAGGGCCAGACCCCCCTGGCTGCTCCTCTGCAGTGCCACCCAGACCACAGCACCTCTCCAGGCAGGTGGGTGCGGAGGCAGAGAGGGGCCCCGTGCTAATCCAGTGGCGCTTTGGCTCCTGGAAGGAATGTCACAGGGAGGCAGGGGACCCCGTCCCTGCCAGGCCAGCACAGCTCCAGGGGGCCCCCTGCACGACTTCTCGGCTGAGCAGTGGCCCCCGGGTCTCAGGGCAGCTCCACTTCTCTGTCCATCTTTGTCCCAGCAGGCTTGCTTTCTCTGGGTGGCCACAGGACCGTGGGTGTCACCACGAGCTGCTCCCGCACCACTTTGGCAATGTCCCGTATCACCCAAGAGGGTGCGGGGCTGACGGTCCATCTCCCTGTGCTGGTGGTGGCTCAGGCCGTGTCTGGGGCGAGGGCTGGGCGAGGGCAGGCTGAGCACAGGCTGGCCACTGGGCCTGTCCAGAGCATGGGCCGGTGAGGTCCTCCACCTCTCACCCTGCGCCTGTGGAGCGGGGCCCTCCCCGCGCCTCCCTGGCTGGGTGTCACAGGCGAGGGGAGTCGGGTGGCGGAGGCTTTGAAGACCGTCTGAAGCCGGGAGCTGAAAGCACAGAGTGTCATTACTGCTGTCACACTGCTAATCCCTCCCCCCGGGGATGCCAGGGGTCCTGCACAGAGGACAGACAGAGGTACGGCTGGCTAAATTTAGCCCAGGACACAAAAGTCGGCAGCTTTGAGCTTCTCTCGGCTCTGACAGATGACGGGCTTGGAACCGCTGCCGATCTTTTGATTCATTCCCTCGGTGGCCCAAGGAGTCGCGGGAGAATTACTTTCAGACAAGGATCTTCAGTGTTTGCGTGGCACACATTTCCATGAGGCTGGAAACATGCTTTATTAAATTTCCTTTGAAAGACAGAGCTTTGATTTAAGGGCAAGAACATTTTTTTATGCCTTAAAAACATACACAGGTTAAAGCCAGAGCTGAGGCCTCCGGTGGGGAGATCCAGGTCGGAGCCTTCGGGTCCTGCTGGACCAACACACCCCGCTCACAGACCACGAGGGACCCAGGTGCGGTTTGCCCAGGGAAGCCACGACAAAATGCCCCGGGCGGGTGGTGGACCTGGCAGACATGGATTGTCCCAAGTTCTGGAGCCCACGACCAAGGCGTTGGTGGGTGGGTTTCCTCTGGACACCCTCCCTTGGCTGACTTCCTCCCCACACATGTGGTCCACCTCCCGTTGTCCAGCTGTGCCCTGATCTTCTCGTGAGGACGCCACCCTAATGACCTCACTTTATCTTAATTACCTCTTAAGACCCTGTCTCCAAACACAGTCATATGCTCAGGCTCAGGGTTACGGCTCCCGTGTATGAATTTGGGGAGGGGGGCATAATTTGGCCATGACCCCAGGTGTCCTGTGGGGACGGAACAATAGTGGGAAATGAGGGCCCTCAATGGCCAGCACACAGAGGCAGCTCGAGCCCAGGTCCTGGAGTCTGAGGAATCACCTGTCACCCTGACGTGTGTGATGAGCTGCAGGTAGCTCTGTAGGGAGCCCCCAGCCAGCAGCATGGTCTAGAACAAAGGCCGTCAGCAGCAGGACGCGGGCTCTCCTCTACGTCCCCCCTATGGGGACGCTCAAAGTCAGGGGCCAGGCTGGGCCACTTAGCAGGTGCAATATCCACCCAAGTGCATGGGAGTGTGTGTGCACATGTGTGTGCGTGTGCCAGCGTGTGTAAGCATGCACGTGTGGTTCCAGGGTACCCCCTCCCCTCCACACCCGAGGCGGGCCACCTCCTCCGGCAGGCGCGGTGTGGAGGTGGGAGAGACCGGAGCAGAGACCCTCGGAAACACCAGGATGACGCTGTGATGAACGGTCCCCTCAAACCCGGGAGCCGGCACTGGGGTGCTGAGGTGGTGTCGGGAGCCAGGCCGGTCACCCCTTAACCCGTAGGCTCCGTGCAGACAATCAATCTGAGGTATAAAAGGACCCGCAAACAGTTTAGCTTGACGTGCCGTCAGTTCTGATCATTTTTCTGCTGTTAGCAGACAGGGTTGCTCTTCCTGATAATTAGGACTCTGATAGTCAACAAGGGCCTGCTATTAAATCTAACTCACGCTGATGGCCGAAACACCGGGTCACCTCCCGGCCTGCCGCCGGGCTCTCAGGCTTCCCGTGAGCAGCTCCACTGTGGCTCTCTGGCACCTGCAGGCCCATTAGACCCACGTCCTTATAAGTCACAGGTTCAGCTTTCCTGAGCTATAAACGAGACGGGGCTACGCAGATCTCTGCAGCAAGGGGCGTGTGGTGACCACTGGCTTCAGTTGGACCCAGAACTGCTTCCAAGAAAAACAAGGAGCATCCTTGAGGCCCTGCTGACCCATCTCCGACGCTCATTGGCGGACGCCGGGCTGACCTTCCAAAGAGCCTCCATGTGGAACACACTGCCATCCAAGGTGGGGAGCGCGGGCCCCTGCTCGGCAGCAGGCCTGTGGACACCAGGGGCTCACGGCTTGGGAAGCCAGAGACCAGAGACGGGCGCTCCCCGCTGCCTGCAGCCACGTGAGACAGAGAAGACCTCGGCTGTGCCACCGTGGGTGTGCGGAGGACGCCGCTCTGCAGGGTTCTTGTGGAGGCCGTGGCGGACGAGCTGGAGTGAGCCCAGCAGGAGAGCAGGGCTGAGGGGGTGCAGCAGAATCGCTGTCACTGCAGGGCGGCCAGGGAGGACGAGCAGCCGCACCCACGGAGCACAAGGAAGGCAAAGGGGGCAGCGGAGGTGTGAGGGAGCCGAGTGCGAGGTGTCCAGAGCAAGAGCCTCGGTGGTTCTATTGGAGGAGGAATAGAAAGCGGTGCCATTACCCTGGTGGCCTGGCCATGGGCCATGTGACTAGAGCTATTAGAAGGAATCTCACTTGGGAAATGATGGGGGCTGAAGGGCAGAGGGAGAGGAAGAGAAAACGCAATCGTCAGCTACTGCTGCGTGACAGCCATGACCAGCAGCTCAGGGTGTCCACCAGGAGGACTCGCTCCTCAGGCGCTCCTGGGTCACACAGGCCGAGCCCTGCACTCCCCCCCGGGCCGTGCTGCTTGCTGTCCCTGTCTGCCCCTGTGCTCATCTGCAGGCCCTCCTGTGGGCTGGCAGCTACCTGGGGACGCTGTTGTCACTGCCGTCACAATGAAGCACACAGGCCCTTTCAAGGCCTGGGCTCAGGAGAACCAAAAGTCACCCCCAGGGAGACCCACTGGCCACGGGAAGACACACGGGCAGCCCACGGACAAGGGCCAGGGCTACTCCTCCAGAACCCATGTGCCATTCAGTTGCCATGGTCACAGTATCAAGAGGAGGAGCCTCTAAGGGGTGACGGGCCACAAGGCCATGTGCACATGGAAGGGTGGAGGCCCTCTCCACAGCATGGGTTGGTCACTCTGGGAGTGGCCCCCAAGGGGAAGAGGGGCTTGGCCTGGTTTGTCCCCCTCAGCCTCTCTGAGGCACGTCCTCTCTGCGGGTTGCCACCACCATGTCTGACTCAGCAAGAAGGCCCTGGCAGCTTGCCCTTGGACTTCCCAGCCCCTGCAGCTTCGAGGATAAACCCCTGTTGTTTTCTAATTACCTAGCCTCAGGCATTCTATCGTAGTAACAGAAAACAGACCCAGTATTCTCTGCTTTCACTGGGAGAAACAGTGAGCCCCCAGGCTCGGGCTCCAGCCCTCCAGTCCCTGGATAAACATGCACTGATAAAACATGCTCTTTGCCGAGCCGCGGGGGCTTCCGTGTTTGATGCACTATTCTTGAGGAAAGTTGGAGCCTGGGGTGCTCCCCACCCATGTATACATCAAAGACACAAAGTGCTGAGATTTGAAGTGTCTGTTGGGAAGATGTGGAAAGGGCTGATGTCTGCACTGTGTTTCCTGCGCACACAGCACCCCGACCCGGATACCAAGCACTGCCGCCCCTCCGGGGCGGGTGCAGCCCTGCAGACTTGGCCTGCTCTAGCACTTCATGCAGACACCATCACGGATGTCCTCTCTGGTGTCTCTTTTGCTCAGCTCAATACCTGAGATTTTCCCAGGCTGCCGTGTGCATGAGCAGTTTGTTCTTTTATCGCCAGCCATTTTCTCTTCCATGAACTCGTGACTTGTCACGGTCATGTACGTGGGCACCGGGCTTGTCTCCCTTTAGGGGAGGTGTTAGTTGATCTCCGTAGCTATGGTAAAGTACCTGACAGAAACAACTTAAAAGAGGAAAGATTTATTCTGTCTCATAGATTCAAAAAGGACGGTCCCCAGTGACCCACCTCTTCCCACAAGGCCTTGAATACCAAAGGTTCCACCCCCTCCCACAGTGCCACCGGCTGGGGATCAACATTTCAACACAAGAGACTTTGAACATCCCAGATCCAGACCATAATGGGATATTCTGAATCAGGCTGCAGGGAACATTTGTGCACAGAGACTTTGAACATCTGCTTTGATTTCTCCTAGAAAAAAACACCTGGGGAGGGAGCTGCGGAGGCTCCCACGGGAGGCTGGCAGCACCCAGGGCTTGTGCCACCTCTCCTTCCCACAGCATGGGCTGATTCCTGGGTTCCTCCAACATTTGGTATTTCTGCTTTTTCAAAGGAGATTTTTATGCTTCTCATGACGTTTCTATGTCCCTGTGGCTTTAATTTGCCTGTTGTTGTGATCGACACGCGTGTGCCATCTGCACATGTCCGTCTCTTGGAGGCGTCTGTCAGGGTTTGCTCTGTTTCTTTTCCCTGCTCTCTGGGCTCCGCCCTGCTGTTCCTGAGCTCTGGGGCGGATTCACATTAACTGTTTATCCACCGACTCTGGATGGCGTCACCTGGGAAACCAGTAGGGACCGCCCATGGCTTCACCGAAATGGCTGGTTTCCCCGGGGAGGAGAGGTCCCTATCACAGACCCACAGACCTGGGGGGCTTGCAGACAGCCTCCCACCATCTTCCTGGTGGTTCTATCAGAATCCATGTTATTAGATCAGAAGTGGAGTTACAGGGTCTTTCAAGGAAACAGTCCCGGAATCCAGTGTCCTGATCTTAAGGGGAGACAAACAATTGAGGACAAACCTGCACCAACCCAAGTAAGGCAGATCAGAGAGAGCACAACCCTCCAGGCAGAGGCGGGAGCTGGTGACACAGAGGCATAAACTACAGCTCCCTGGACAATTAGACTCAGGGAGACATTAGGTGTCTATCAGTTTTCTGTTAATAAGACAAAATGCTTGAGGTAATCAACTTACAAAGAGTAAAGGTTATTTTGGCTCAGATGGAGGTTCCAGGCCAAGAACCATCAGCCCCGTTGCTCTGAGCCTGTGGCCAGGCAGCTCATGAGGGGGAGCCCACGAGGAGCAAAGCTCGTACGTCATGCGCCAAGGACCAGAGAGAGTGAGCTGGGGTCAGGACCCTGTGGCCCAATGACCTACCTGCAGGCCCCACCTCACAGAGGTCCCACCACCCGCCAGGACCCTCGTGGGCTGCTGGGGGGAGCTGGGAGGAGCCGCTCAGGGAGGGAGCACAGGCAGAACAGCCAGGCTGCAGCGGCCTGCAGGGCAGCCCCGGGCTCCGAGCAGCAGCCTCCAAGGAGAGGGCAGCACTGCCAAGGCCCTGCGGCAGGGAGGGGCAGGGCTCTGTGAGGCAGAGAGGGGGCGGGCTGGGGTTGGCGCCAGAGGCCAGGGTGCCGTGGAGCGTGCACCCTCCGGTCTCCCAGCATGGTCTCCTCCAGTGGGAGGGCGTCATGGCACCCATGTCGGGGAGCTGCCCTAGTTGCTAGCTGAGATGGTGGCTACGGGAGCAGCCAGCACCCAGGTAGGGCTCGGTAGGTGCTGGGTGTGATGATGGAAGGAAGCCTCTCTCCAGGGGTGGCCGTGGGAGGGAGGAACCTTGGCACACTCGCCCCATGAGCTCTGGGGTACCAAGCTTCCTGGGCTGCACTAGAGGGTCTCAGAGGCCCCACGGAACCCCGACTTCCAGCTCAGAGACCTCGTGGCCTGCACTGACTATTTCACCCTGGGGATGGGACTTTGGATTCCAAGGGACGACATCCGCATGCTGTTCGGAATCTCTGTACAAAACATAAATCTTTATTACATTGTGTTGGCAGATCTACCCAAGACTCATTTCCCACGTTTTTGATTTTTAAACCAGGTAATGGGGTGCAGAGATGGATAGCTCATGATCTGCAGCTTCCTCCCAGGCACTCAGAAAAATCCAAACTATTGCAGTGCTTAAACATGTTCTCCAGAAACGCTGAAGTTCGCTGTGGAGTGTCTGCTCTGCCTCAGCTGAGCCCTGCTGTGGGGGGACCTGCCTGTCCTCACCCGTGTGACTGAAGGGTCCGAAGGCTTCCCGGGCCAGCGCTGCAACTGTCGGAGGGTACAGAGCCCTGGCCTTGAACTCCCTCAACCACAGGGAAGGCCGTGGGTGGCCGAGTGCCAACTCTGACACACTCTGAGGTCCACATGGCCCTGTGCGGTCATTACTAACAGTGTGGATGGCCGGCCACCTCCCCTGAGGATGAACCCAGAGTGTCTACACACCTGCAGCGGGCGCTGATAGATGCGGAACGGTCGGCTCTCCAGGAGAACTGATCAGTGTCAGGGACGACCTTGGGTGGACGATTCCAAGGTCTAGCCCTGACTTTTCTTTTTGTTTGCATTTTAGAAATCTTTTTTTTTTTCTTTACTAAGTTATTCATTTATTCTAGTTTGTTTTACACGATGGCAGAATGCAATTCACATTACACACATGGAGCACAAATTCTCCAGTCACTGGTTATACACAAAGCATTTTCACACCACGCGTGTCTTCACACATGTACTCAGGGTAACGATGTCCCTCTCATTCCACCATCATTCCTGCCCCTTCCCCTCTCACTTCCCCTCCCTCCCCCTCCCTCCCCCTCCCTCCCCTTTGCCTTACCTAAAGCCCCTCCATTCCTCCCACGCCCCCCTCCATCACATTAAGAGTCAGCAGCCTCATAGCAAAGAGAACATTGGCCTTTGGTTTTTTGGGATTGGCTAACTTCACTTAGCCTTATCTTCTCCAACTCCATCCATTTACCTGCAAATGCCATGATTTTATTCTCTTTTAGTGCTGAGTAACATTCCACTGTGTATAAATGCCACATTTTTTTACTCCACTCATCTACTGAAGGGCATCTAGGTTGGCTCCACAGTTTAGCTATTGTGAATTGTGCTGCTATAAACATTGATGTGCTGTGTCCCTGTAGGATGCTGTTCTTAAGTCCTTTGGTTGTAGACTAAGGAGAGGGATAGCTGGGTCAAATGGTGGTTCCATTCCCAGATTTCCAAGGAATCTCCTTACTGCTTTCCATATTGGCGGCACCAATTTGCAGTCCCACCAGCAGTGTATGGGTGTGCCTTTCTCCCCACACCCTCGCCAACACTTACTGTTGTTTGTCCTCACAATAGCTGCCGTTCTGACAGGAGTGAGATGAAATCTTAGAGTAGTTTTGATTTGCATTTCTCTAATTGCCAGAGACGTTGAACATTTTTTTCATAGATTTGTTGATTGATACACTGGAGAAAAAACAGCCTCTTCAAAGAATGGTGCTGGGAAAACTGGAAATCCACATGTAACAAAATGAAATTAAACCCCTGTCTCTCACCATGCACAAAACTCAACTCAAAGGGGATCCAGGACCTAGGGATTAAGCCAGAGACCTTTTGGCTAATGAAAGAACAAGTAGGCCCACATCTCCATCATGTAGGATTAGACCTGACTTCCTCAATAAGACTCCTATAGCTCAAGAATTAAAACCAAGAATCAATAAAGGTGGCGGATTCAAACAAAAAGCTTCTTCTCAGCAAAACAGACAATCAGTGAGGTGAAGAGAGAGCCTACAGGATGGGAGCAAATCTTTACCCCACATCAGAGAGAGCCCTGATCTCCAGGATAGATGAGGCACTCAAAAACCTTAACACCAAAAACCAAATAACCCAATCAATAAATGCACCAAGGAACCGAGCTGACACTTCTCAGAGGACGATGGACCTGACTTTTCTAAACAGAGTTGGAAAGAGATGCTCGACAAGGGTCCCCACCCAAAGCCAGCTGGTCCCCGTCCCCCGGAGCATCCTCAGTCTCGATGCGCACTGTCTGGGGAAGCCCTCCTCCTCCTCCTTGTCCCTGAGGTAGGGTCTTGTCCATGTTGGATGCCTGCTGTGGGACGTCATGCAGCACCTCCAAGACGCTGGCGAGTAACAGGGGGGCAGGGAGGTGAGCCAGGGTGACCTCGCGGGGGAAGGTGGTTCCCACTGTGGGAAAGAGAAGGGGCCCTGCTGCTCCAAGGTGGGACGGTCACCAGCGCGTGCCCTGGGCACCTGCAGCAGCTGCTCTGCTGTTCTGGGGTGGCTTTACGTTGTGCTTCCTCTTCTGGTCCTGTCTGCTTGTGTCCTTCTGAGGGCCAGGCAGATGTCAGGAGCTGGCCCCAGGCCTCTGCCTGTGGAGGACGATCTCCCTCTTCCTGGCCAAGCTGAGCAGAGACCTCGTTTGTGCGGTGCCCACCAGGCTCCCAGTGAGCAGCTGCACACGTCTCCCTCCATTTTCTTCACAAAAGGACCATAAACACATTACAGGACACGAGGGCCGCAGTTTAAAAGAGAATCCACGGACACACCTCCCCGACCAGCCCCCTTCAGGACCCGGGTACTTCCCCCAACTCTGTGTCTCCCACCCGGCACCCGCCATCCTGCCCGCGTCATTCAGGATCTTGCTTCTCCCTCCCCGCCATCTGGTTCTGCATCTCCACGTTATTACATAATCTTCATATTCATCATCGCTCCTGTTTTCTCTATTGAGTTTTTAATTCGCGATCAAGATTACGCACGCACATAGTGATGGAGTCCGTCAGCCCTGTGAGGTCTACTAGAGAACTTTCCAGAGCCCTGGAGGCCCAGCTCCTGCTCATCTCCCATCTCATAGGCGCCATCTTGCACTTTGAATCGGGCATGCGCCTTTGCGTTCATAAACGCCACGTCCCACCCGATGGCTCTTCCTATGTCAATCCTGTGTCGGTTCGTTGCTAGGGCTGCTTAGAGCGCTTTCCTTCACCTTCCCGCCCACGAGCCCACAGCCAGCTCCTCCATCCCCCACCGATGACATCCTCCCTTTCTGGTTAATTGACCTTCACGTTCACATGAGGGTCGGGACGTGCCCTCCAACTCCCTGGGGGCCCCAGATCCTTCCTCTTTTCCTGGTGGCTCTTTTCTCTGGTCTTCAGTGTCTCTCTGCTCTGTTTGCCTGTCCCTGCAGAAGGCTCTCCCTGGAGCCTCGGGTCATGGAGACCCTTCCCGGGATTCCGCTTCCTTGGAGACACCCTCCCCCATCTTAGCTCAGATCTGAACTGCTGGGCTGTCCTGCTGTGTGACCAGAGCCTCTTTCCTTGTCACCAGGGGACCCACTGACACGGCACTTTCCGCTCTCGGTTGGCTTCCTCATGTTCACGGAGAAGGTACATGAACCTGGTGCCTAAATACGTCGTCACCCCGCCCTGGCGCCTGGCTCTGTGGCTGAACGCGGCTGTTCATTTGGTAGTTTCCTCAGCAATTTAAAGGAATCGCATTGCTCCATTCTCTCCTCGTTGCCAGTATCGCTCCAAAGAAGTCAGATGCCATCCGATTCTCAACCTTATTGGCAATTTGTTCTTCCCACCTGCTCTCAACTCCCTCTGAAATTTCGGGTTCCCTGCTTCGTCTCAGGTGGCCTGCGTTTCCAGAGTGCTATGATTTTATGACTGGGCATGGGGAAGTCTTCATCCACTGTGCCAGACACTTAAGAATCTTTCAATTCAGAAATTGGAATTTATCCCATCTGGGAAGAAATCTTGGAATGTCTCCTGTATTTTCTGAGGCTCTAGGATCATGGTCAAGTGTTTGGATGTGGGGCTTGGCTGGCCTGCTTCAGATCCTCACGCTGCAATGTCCTCACTGGTGACCTCACTGAGGCATAGATCTTTTTCCTCTCTGTGCCTTACTGTCCATGTTTGTAAAACAGGACGAAAATACTGCTTACCTTAAGATTGGCTACGAGAATTTCATGAATTAGCAATGGGAGCCATGGTTGGAAAAGTGAATGATGAATAGAATTATGTCATTACCAGTAGTCTCTGCTTCTCAGTGATTTATTTCTGTTCACTGCCCCTGGTTTCTCTTTATCTAATTTTATTTCTGTTTTTATTATCCTCTAACTTTCTTATCCTTTCTATTTCACTTTTCACTTTGCTACTTTCAGGGAGGTGTCTTTAGCTTATCTTATAAACTTCTGACTGAGCTTTAAACTTTCACCATTATTTTTTAATGTCCAAAAATTATTTTGCTGTCTAAACATTCCAATTTAATGGCATCCTGCTCTTGTTTCATAGATATATAACCTCCTTTTATGACACTGAGGATGCTGTTCGTATTTTTCTTGTCTATTTGGCTTTGTGTTGTTGTTGTTTCCTACATAATTGCTTCTGTCCTGGGTTCTGCTTGCCTGTTTGACATTTGCCTGTGTGATAGGCTTTCTTCAGCTATTTTGATGATTCTTGAAAGTACCCTTGTCTGTAGTAGATGAGCCTGCAGAGCCGGCTGCAGCCCCTACATGCATGGCAGTACTTGTCAGCCGCGGTCCCCTGGGGGGTGAGCTGCCTGGGATGTTTTGAGGAGGCTCTACTACCACTATCTTTAGACCTTTCCTCTGGATCTGACCAACTTTCATAGAAAAGAATCTTCTAGTCTCCTTTCTAGAAGGCAAACATGTGTCCATCAGGACCCCAGGAGCTGATCCAGGGAGACCCTCCGCTAATCGCCCCACTTTCCATTTGTCTATTCATCCTCACATTTTCAGTGACTCTCTATTTCAGCCTCTGAAAAGAGTAACTCCCTGTCCCCTGCCAGGGTCGGGGAGCCCCCGGGTTGGGGAAGGCCAGTCTGCGGAGGGGGTGGTCTACCTCTTCCCTCTGGGCCTCTTGCCTGCATTCTCTCGGCATCCCCACATGGGCCTCTGGGTGACATGTGCCTCCACGTCCTGACGTCCTGTCCATCATAGAGTCTGTAGTGAGGCCCAGGGGTGTGTCCAGCTGCTGACTGGACTCTGCCCTCTGGGTCAGTGAACTCTGTTGCCACACATCCTTCATGCTCAGCATTCAGTAACGTCACCGGCTCCTTTCCTGATAGAGTGTCCTTGTGAAGCCGTGTGTGTTGGAACTTTTCATCGGCTCTTCCCTTCTGCAGGGTTCAGGGAGGGAGGGTGTGCTTGTGTTCCTTTGGACGCGTGCAGCCTTAGATCCTAGATGTTACTTTTAAATCACAGCGAGTTCCACGGATTTATCCCAAGTTTTCACCACCGTGAATCTCAGGGTCCACACCTTAGTGCCAGTGGCTTTTGGGGGTGTGTATTGAGGCTCCTTCGTGGACTTGGAGTGGAGCCGGCAGGCGCAGGGCTCTGGCGAGTGTCTGTCACTGGAGCGAGATTCTAATGCACACTGGCTGGGTCACCTCTGGCCGATTGCTTGAACTCTCTGTCCTTTGCCATCTCCACCCAGGAGGTGGGAAGGAAGGTGACAGTCTGCCAGCTCACAGGGCCACTGTGAGACGTGCCTATGACCTCCTGTCTCCCGCACAGTAGTCCCCTCTGCAGTGCCACGTTCAGTGGTTTCTGTTACCCACGGTCTAGTGTGGCTGAAAAGACTAACCAGAAAAATCCCAGAAATAGATGTGTCACAAGTTTTAAAATGTATAGCGCCTGAGTGGCCTGATGAAATCTCATGCCGTCCTGCTCCATCCCATCCAGGATGTGAAAGGATGTCCCTCTGTACCCATCAGTCACTGGGTAGTCACCTCTGTGACCAGAACACCTGCCACAGAATTGGTTCTGCAGCACCTGCCCGGTGAGGCTGCCTGACCTCATTCAGCGCCCCACTTCACCTCTCCACGCGGCTGCTGCCCTGTCCCCCTCACCACAGGAGCAGAGGAGCACAGGAAGGAGACACGTGACAGAGCGTGGCCGCACTCACGTGGCTCTTGCCGGGTGCTGTAGAGGTCCTATTTTATTATTAGGCATCGTTGTTAATCCTGTACTGTGTGTGGCTCATGGGTCACTCTGTCACCGGTGTGCACGTAAGGAAGGAGTCACAGCGTACACAGCGCTCTGCCCCGTGGAGGTTCCAGCTGGCTCTGCCCCATGGAGTTCCGCTGGGCTCTTGGGATGGATCCTCCTTTGGTCACGAGGGACCGCTGTGCTGAGGTTTGGCCCTGGAGTCTGGTAACTATACATTTCATAGTTCTTTACGAAATCTTGGAGAAGTGTTGCTCCCCTAAATCGTGTGTGTGTGTGTGTGTGTGTGTGCGTGCGTGCGTGGAGAGAGAAAGAATGTTAGCTTTTTGTCACTGTAACCACAGTACATGACAAGAACATCGTAGAGATGAAAGGTTTGCTTGGGCTCACGGTTTCAGAGATTTCAGTCGTGAACAGCTGGCGCTAGGGCTCCAGGCCTGGGGGGCGGCAGAGCGTCGTGGCAGAAGCAGGTGGTGGAGGGAAACTGCTCGGCTCATGGCAGCCTGGAAGGGGGGGAGGAGAGAGAGAGAGGGAGAGAGAGAACGAGGAAGAAGCCGGGGTGAGGGACAGTCCCAAGGGCAGCTCCTGGTGACCTACTTCCTCAGTCATGGGTGCCACCTGGTTTCCACCCCCTCCCAGCACCATTCCGCTCTCCAGGACTGTCCACTAGTGAGGTCACAGCCCCCGTGAGCCGATCCCTTCCTCAGCCTCGGACCCTTGCCTGGACATTGCCGTGGGACCAGGCTTCCACACCCAGGACCTTCCAGGTCCATCCCTGGACCGTGGTCATGGTTCACAGCTCAGGATCAAGCAGGAGGACTCGCGCTCTCCCTGCCGGGTCCCTGGGAACACAGGTGGGCACTTGCTGCTGCGTGGGCGACACACGTGGCCCTCACTGCTCTTTTGCTGTCGGAGTGTCCAGCTGTTGAAGGTCCCCTGCTCCTTGGCTTCCTGGCTGTGCCTGTGTGCTGCCCGCTGTGTCTTCTGCTGAGCCTCTCGGGTCCCCACACTGCCCATGGGCTGGTAGTCCTGGTGGCCCTGGCCGGCTCCAGGGAGGGGCAGCCTGGAGCAGGTGGGGGGCCAGGCTGAGCCCCTCCTGATTTCCACAGTCAGGCCCCTGCCAAAATGATAAACCTCCTTCTGTCTGGAATCTTGAGCAGGTTTTCTTAGTGAGATCCCCAGGCGCCCAGCTGCCAAGTGGCCTGGAGCTGTTCTCATGGACGGGAGCTCCCGGCGCTGGAGATGCCGATGGCCTGCGGGGGTCGGGGTCCAGTGGGGAGGGAGACCAGCAGGGAGACGCAGCCCCGACACTCATGGCCGGCCGATTCTAAGCCCGAGAACAGAGGCGAGCGGCGGGCTGATGGTCGGCCATGACAGATCCCGCCCAGCCGACACCCGGTAATTCCTTTGCAGGGACCATTTGGCCAGAGAGAGGGACGTCCTCTGCTCTCTCTGGGCCCTCTCTGGGGGAGAAAGGCTGATGTCCCTTTCTATCTTCCATATATATTTTCTGAAGTACAAGCTGCTGTTCTGCCACATGTCATTAGGGGCTCGAGAGGTCTGATGGCCGCCGAGGGCCCTAGAGAGCGGCCAGGGAAGCTCTCCCAGGGGAATTCCTTGGGAAACTAGTGAGGAGATGATCCCACAAAGGTAATATGTGTGGTCAAGTCCGCTGGCCCTGGGCCTCCATTCCCGAGTGCGCTCCATGGTTAAGGCCAGGAGAAGGCCTCAGGCCCCAGTCTCGAAGATCCTCTGCTGGATAGAACCTTCTCCTGGTTCTATCTGGAACCTTCTCCAGGGCCCATCTGTGCATAGTTAGGTCAGTTGGCCAGAGTCCCAGCCCCCCACTGGTCCCCTTCCACAGCTGATGAGGGTCCTTGTCCTCGGCCTCCCTTGGGTCAGCTCAGATCACCCTGGCCTGTCTTAGTGAGAATCCTGAAGGCGGATTCCCCCAGCCCCCTCCTGCCTCAGTCATTTCCATTAGTCATTCCCCATCCTCTGGCAGCACCCTGCTCCTGGACTTTGGGTCCCCACTGCCCTGTGCAGGGCTCTCAGGTGACCTCAACCCCCTGGTGCTCAGCCCACGTTTACAAAGTAAAATGGAAAGAAGAAAGTGGGCGAGGAGGCGCGGCTGACCCATTGTGCCAGGAGGGCCCCAGGAGGCGGTGACGGGTCTGGCCCACGCCTGGGAGGAACGTGACTTGCCCCAAACATTGGCACAGAGACCCCTCTGGCCCCGAGTCCCCAGACCCCCCTGCCTCTTGCTCAGGCCACCCCCACGGTGCTCTTCCAGCGATGTCTCTACAGATGTCAGCAGATGGCCAGGTCAGGGGAGGGTGCTCCTGCCTCCTCCCTGTTCCTCCTCCAGACTGGACTCCTGGGCTCTGTTAGGAGAAGGACCTCGCTGTCCTCCTGTCCCCCTGTGGCTCCTCCTGGCCCCCGGGCTAACCCTGGGGCCGCCTCCACTCTCCTTCTCCAGGTCCACTCACAGTTTCCCAGGTGTCCCCATGCTGAATGGCCATGCACAACTCAGGGACACACCTGGGGTGGGGAAGGTCAGCCAAGGACCCCACATCCTCCGGAGGTGGGGAGCCCCCAGATGAGGGGTGCCTGAGGACACTGTGACAGGGGCAAGCATGGGTTTAGCTCACCCCCCTCCTGAAGGAGAGGACAAATGCCTCTGCTCCTGGTGAATGGAACAAACCCAGGCAGCGGGGCTAGGGGACTTGGTGGGCTCTCCCCTGCACCCCGCTGGGACTTGGGGGGCTCTCAGGCCTGAGCCTTGGGAGGAGGCTCTGGGCCTTCACTGGAAGGCCGTGTGGCTCCTGGGTCTGGGTCCTCCCGCTTAGAGGGAACACATCAGTGACTGAGAGGCCAAGCTCCTGAGTCGGCCCTGGGGCCTCCATGGCCCGACCTGGGGTCTCACCTTTGCGTGGACACCTTGGAGCTGAGCCATAGTTCACCAGCCCTTTAAGGGCCTCTGTCCAGCTTAGATCTCAGGATCTGGCTTCTGAAACTATCTCCAGAGGACGGTGAGCCCTTCTGAGGACTTTGGCCCTAGGGTCCTGGGAAGTTACTGAGGTGGAGGTGCCCTTCTGTCCCCTGTCCCCTGGGTTTCCATGCCCACTTCTGGGGCCCCCTGTGGTGTCCAGCCTCCACCAGCTGATGCTAGAGCCACCATTGCCTCCTAGTAATGAAGCAGGGCTGTGAAGGTGGCCCCTCCCTGTCTCCCTAGCCTCTCAGCCCTGCGCAGTCCGGCTCTGACTGTGGGCAGCTGTGCCCCCCTGGCCTTCCTGTCCCACACCTGTGCCCGCCTCGTGCCTTGTGCTGCTTGAAGGTCGCCCCCTCCCACAGTTCTGATGCTTCTTGGTTAAGCTAATGCACGAGCACTTGGAGGACCGGCATCCCCTGCTCAGTGTGTCCATGTCTGTGTGACAGGCCAGGCCCTGGGTGGACAGAGAGGCCCCGGGCTGCTGGGGACCAGGGAGTCGCTCTTTGCTTGCTCTTTCTGCATGGAGGAAGCCTTCTAGGGGCGAACACCTTCCTTCCTCTCCTGCTCGGGTCAGTTCTCAGGAACCAGAGGCAGGTTAGCAGACAGGGACAGCAGCTTGCTGACTGGCGTTTCACATCTGGGGTCCCAGGACGAGGGGCTCTGACAGGGTGGCTTTGGATCCCAGCCTGTTGACGTCTCCGACACAGAAGGATCCATTTTTAGAGCAATGGGAAGACTAAGGGAGAAGATTTGAGCCTCTGGGGCAGCATCTTGTGGGAAGGTGCCGAAGGGCAGGGAAAGGCAGGCTGTGGGAGGAGCCTCCTCTGGTGCGTCTCCGCAGCAAGGGCCCAGGTGGCCATATGCTCGGCCTGCAGTCCCCGGTAGGAGGGGACACACTGCCTGGTGTCTCTGGAGCTGTGCTTCCTTTTGAGCAAAAGGGGAGAAGACAGAGAGGGTTCCTGCACCCACTTCTAACTGTCTTCACCCGATGACCCTCTCCGACGGGGTGGTGTATTCTCAGCTCCCTGACCCCCTGGTCTTCTTGGCTTGGAGATCTCTGGGCCACGCCAGGCCTAGACTTCAACTGTGAGGGTCTGCTGAGATGAAACTGGGCTTAGTCCAGGGTGTTGGTGGCAAATTCAGAAGAGCCACACGGTGGGTTCCCCTGCAGTTCAGGAGCATGTGCCCGTGACCATGCACAGCGCCCACCTGGTCCAGCTGGTCTTTCTTGCCACCCTGCAGAAAACCCAGCACATGCTTACCATGAGGAGGGACGCTCAACAGCATCTGTCCGTCACCCACACCCTGAGGGGACGCGCAGAGGAGAGACCCCCACTGTCCAGTTGGATGAAGTGCTCCTTGGCCTACCTGGAATGGCCTGGCCAGCCGTCTTCACCTGGGAAGTCTGGGGTGACGCTGTGTCTCATGCCCTGGCCCCGGAGCTCATGGCCTCCCTGTGCTTGCCGGGACAGGAGGCGTTGCCCACCGTCCTCAGGAGGAGGCCAGCCCATCACCAGCACTGAGGAGGCACGGGCTCCCTGACCAGGGGGTGTACGCCACACGGATGGTCACCGCCAAGCCTCAACTTGTCATCCAAACCCCCAGCTCTGCGTCCCTTACTTGCATCCCTGGTGACCTGCCCAAGACTCTGGTGTCAGGGAACAAGCAGCTCCCTCCCACTCCTGCTGTCCCCAACCAACAGCACACTGAGCACCTCCTCCGGGTCCCCTAGAGAAGAGAGAGAGACCCACAGGCCACCGGGAGGTGGGGCTTTAGGGACAGTCGAGTGGGAAAGCTGACAGGAGTAGCTCCCAGAGACCCTGTGGAGGGCTGCAGGGGGACACGGCACAGTGCCAATCCCAGGGGCAGGCCCAGGTCCCTGCCCTAGGGCTCAGGCAGCCACAGCACTACCCAGAGACAGTCTCCAGGGCACCTGGCACCAGGAGGCAGGATGTCTGACCTGGACTTCACGATGCTCACGGCCTGTTGTGGCCGCTGGTTGGCCATTTGCTCTTCCTCTAGAGAAGGGGGGGGTGTTACTGGGTTGAGTTACTGCCGATGGCCTAGAGGACAGGATGGTCAGGTGGGAATCTGACCAGAGAGACACGGACAGAGCTCAGCAGCACCCTCTCCAGGCCTAACGACGGGGGCCACGTCAGCTGGCGCTCAGCGGCAAAGCCTCCTTGGGTGAGTGCTTGGGTCAGCCGTGCCTCCTGTCCCCTCGATGCTCACTGGCTGTCAGGGAGTGGCATGCATCCTCCCAGGACTCCCAGGCTGAGATGCGGACCCCATGGCCTGGGGGTGGACCTTGTGGAGGTGAGCCCCACAAGCGGGATCTGCGCCCCTGGAAGAGGGGACCCAGAGAGCTCTCCCGCCCTCCAGTGTGGGAGGGCCCGGCAAGAAGTCGGCAGGCTGCAGCCAGGGAGAGGCCCGACTCCAGCCTCCAGGTGGTGAGGCTGTTATGTCCCCTGGGAGCCCCCAGTTCATGGCAGTTTCCGGAGCTCAAGTACACTGGGGTGCTCGTCACCCACCACCACCCAGCCACTGGGCAGGAGCCTCCCTGGGGGCACCTGTGGGCTGGGCCCAGGGAGAGCAATACTTGGACTCCGTCCTACCTACTGTCAGCCCCGTGGTGTGAGTGGGAGACACAGCCACCAACACCAACCACAATTACGTGTCCCCGGGTCCCCAGGGGCCCAGAGCCCGGCAGAGAAGCTAGGCCTGGAGCAAACGTGCAGGGATTGGAAGGCCGTGAGGGACGGAGAGAAGGCCGTGCCCACCACTGCCAGGGACGGGGTGGGCGGCACCCACCAATGGGATGACGGCTTGGATGGACTGAAGTTGGAAGAAGAGGGAAGCCCCAGATGTGAGCCTGCTTCTTCCTGAAGGGGTTCCTGATTGTTCTGAGGACGGGCACTCTGCCAGCCATTCTCCAGAAGCCTTTGGTCTTGGACTAGGGTGGCACCCTTGAGCCCTCTTGTCCTGGGGCTTCAGAGTCTCGGACTGTGTGGCTACTGGTTCTCCCAGCTCTCCAGCCTGCGGGTGGCCACTGTGGATTGTCCAGCTTCTGGTCTCAAAAGCCAACCTAATAAATCCCCCTTCTTATACCTCCTGTTGATTCTGTTCCTCTATTGAACCTTAATACACCCACTAAAAAGCAGGAGGGACAGTGGCCTCTGTACCCAGAGCCCAGTGAGAGGAGGCCGTGGGCATCATGGCACCTGAAGGCACTGGCTCTGGCCCCAGGTCCTTTGAGTCTGCTGCTGCCCCCTGACCCAGCAGGGCTGCAGTGGAACCAGAAATCACCCGCTCTCCCCAGTGGCTTCACCCTGGAGAGATCTCACCACGCAGAGCAGGTGGCCCGACTCCAGGGCTAGAGGCAGCTGTGGCCGGAAGGGGGTGAGTTTGAGGGCAGACTGCACCCTGTGCGATCCCACCTGCCACCGTTGGCCTCCGGGCTCCTTGTCTGGCACGTGTGCCGTGCTGGTGGGAAGACAGAGGGACACTGCCCGCTCGGCTCCTGCCACCCTTTGCAGGTTCTGCCCAATTAAAGGCATAAACCAAAGCTGCCCAGAGGACCAGGTCACCTAACCAAGGACTCGGGGCGCATCTGCAGCTGCCATCCCAACACTAAGGAACCCGAGACGCTGTCTGAGGCTGCAGAGGGGCGTCCACGCAGGGACCCTCTGCCCAGGCAGGCGGCCCTCGTGGAATCTGAGTCTTCAGAGAGACCATAACCCAGGGACGATTCCGAGAAATCACTCTGGAGTCAGCTGCAGTAAGGCGCTAATGAAGAGGACAGTCTATAAAACACCATCAGCTCCCATTGATAATGGGATCTTTGAGTTTCCATATGTAAGGCTAAAAGCTTCAGATACTGTATTTAAAGGCCCACTTTAAAAACCTGAGGAAGCCCAGCCAGCTTCTCCACTTCTCCATNAGAGTGGGGAGAGGGAGGGAGAGAGAGAGGGAGAGAGAAAGGGGGAGAGAGGGAGAGAGAGGGAGAGAGGGAGGGGGAGAGGGAGAGGGGGAGAGACCCGCATGGCCCCTACTGAAGATACAAGGCACAGTGACCAGGCCTCAGTGACCTAGGGCAGTAAGGATCCCTTCTGAGACTTCCTCTTCGCGTCTCCAGTTTCGGCTGACACTTGCTCATAGCTGTGGCCTGAGTGCGGGCAGCAGGGCGCCCCCCCGTGGCTGGCTCCAGCTGCCGCCTTGGTCTTGGGCTGGATGCCGCTCCACCAGGAGCCCTCGGCCGGAAAACGCCGTTTTGGGTGGTCCGTGGCTAACTTCCGTGGGCTCCGTGGGTACCTAAGTGGAGACGGAAATGCAGCTGAGTCCAGGGGCTTCCGGATGGACGTGAACTTCAAGTTATGGGAAGGGTCAGTGGCTGCTCCAGGGAGGGAGGCCCAGAGGGAGGCACCGTGAAGTGGAACACGGTTCAGCCCGTGGTTTGGTGAACGTCCTTGGGACTTAGGATTCTAGTGTGAAAGACAAATTCCTGGGGTTTAGACCACAGCCTCTGTTTCAAGCTTGTAAACATCACAAAAATGATGGCCTCGCCCAATCTGCTGGAGCAGGGTGGTCAGGCCCAGGGCCCTGGTCCTCCCTCCGCAGACAGGGACATGACGGAGAGACCGTCACCCAACAGGAAGCCTCTGGCCAATGGCAGCCTCCACCTTTTGCCTCCGCAGACTTGGCTTCCTCCAAGGAGGGACCCAGAAAGGCCCAGGGCCAGAGCCAGAGTTGGCTCATGGTCAGAAGTCCTCTGGGAAACTCACGGGGTGACGGCTTGGGGACAGTGCAGGGCAGGGTGGAGAGAGGCCCGGGGCCTGGCCTGAGGCAGATGCTGGCTCTGCAGGAGGACACGCTCAGGGGGCCTTCCTGGGTCTCCAGCCCCAGTTCCCTGCCTGCCTGGTGGGCCTGGGAGGAGCAGGTACGCAGCAGCCTGGGACTGCAGGGCCACCAGGACCCAGAGCCTTGGCGGATGGAGGGCCTGGGGCACCAAGGGGAGGGCCCAGGACGTGCTTGCGGGGCCGAGTTGGTGTGTGCCAGGGTTGTGTGTGTGACATGATTGTGTGTGTGCGTGACACTGTTTATGTGTGAAACTGTGGTGTGTGTGTGTGTGAGAGACTGTGTTGTGTGTGTGACATGGTTGTGTGTGTGTGAGACAGGGTAGTGTGTGTGTGACAGTGTTGTGTGACATGGTTGTGTGTATGTGTGAGACAGGGTTGTGTGTGTGTGCACATGACAGGGCTTGTGTGGTGAGCCTACACGGGTGCTTGGTGTGGAGTTGTGTGCACACGTGTGCCTGTGTGGTTTGGAAGGTGGTGTGTACGGGTGTGTGCACGGCCGTCCCTTGGGGTGGGAGATGCCCACAGTCTGGTGTGACTTTTCAACTGGCTCCTTGGACCATGCCTGGGGACCTGGGCCTCGCCTCCCCAAGGTGGCCCCGGGCAGCCTGGCCCCGGCAGGATGAGAATCAGGGGACCTGACTGAGGGGCTCCCCTTGGGCATGCTCCTCAGATTTGCCAAATTGCTACAAATCAGCCTATAATCACCCAGTTTGCTTCCCAATTATGGAGGAAGTGAATTTCACCACTAAACAATTCTTCAGCTCCTGTCCCTGCGAGCGCTGTCGCTGCCTCGCACTGTGAGCTTCACGGGCAGACCCTGCCCATGGGTGGAGGGGCCAGGCATCACCTTGGGCCTGCAGGACCCGTCCCCAAGAGCTGGACCACCCCCACAGCCCTGGGTCAGGCCTCCCTGTCTGCAGGACCCTGGCTCCAGTCCCTCTGCTGTGCTGCCCTCCAAGTCAAGAAACAAACCCTAGGAATGTACAGGACCCCCCCCCCAAAGACCTGGAGGACACCAGAGTGTCCTGGTGAATCTCTGAGCTCTGGGCGGGCATCCCCTGACCTCGATGACACTCTGTCACCCAGAGGTGACCACCCCTGCTTTTCCTGGCCTCCAAGGCCCTGCGTGGTGTCCCCACTGTCCGTCCAGGCACTGCTGTCCTGACCAGCGGGGGTGCAGGGGGTCCTCTGCAGGGTGCTCCAGCCTGTTCCTGTCCCCTGCCTGCCCTGAAGAGCACCCCAGTCTGGGGACTTAAGTGACAGAAACCTACGTCTGCCTGCTCCTGAGGCGAGAAGTCGGAGACACTGGGTGGGTCGCCTCTGAGTCTGGAGGGAGAGCCCGGCCTCTGCGTCCGACGGCCTGTTTCTGTGCCCGTTTCCCTCTGTCACAGGGGACACCACTCGAAGTGTTGAGGGGTCCACTTGGCTCCATCATGACCGTCTGGACTTACCCACGTCTGTCAGGACCCATTTTCAAGTGGCACCAGTTCCGAGGTCCTTGTCAGAGGGACTTGAGCACTGAGTTGGGGGCACATGGGCAGCCGGGGACGGAAGCCACCCCCATCTGTGTGCTCTTGACCGAGCACCTCCATAAGACTCAGGAAGAGGTCAGAGGTGGACGCGCGCTCCAGACCCAGCTCAGCCACTGCGCCGTCTGCTAACTGGCCCCTGAGGGTTGCACCTTCCCACCCACCAGCCACTTCACCCCGTCCGCCCTGGATTCAGGGGGCAGGACGGCCTTCCTGATGCTAGTGTTTGCGAAGGACTGGTCCTTTGTTCAGCCCCGTCTGCTTGCGCCTTGGTAGCTACCTGTCGGTGGGCATGTGCCTGTCACTCACCTGCCCCGAGGGTGTCGCAGGTGACTGAGCGTGTGCGTGGCCCACACAGCGGCAGTCCACGGCAGACAGCAGGGCCGGGGGAGCTGCTCAAGGCCAAGGCCCTGAGAGGGCAGGAGCTGGCCGTATGGTGTGGAGCCAAAAGACCCTGAGCGCGCAGTGACCACCCGGCACGGCTCTGCTCGCTGGGCCCCAGGGCAAGTCCCTTACAGCTCCCGGAAACTCAGTTTCCCGTCCATGAAGGACACCTGCAGCCCACTCGAGAGTCCCTCTCCGTGGGGCTCGGCCTCGGGTCTGCTCTCCCACCTCCAGGTAGGTTCCCGTAGGCAGGGCATCTGCAGCTGCTCTCCGCCAGCCCGGCTGCATTCCCATGTCACTGTCCACACTGAGGTCACCCTGCGGCCTGGCTGTGCTCTTCCTCCACCTCTGCACCCACAGCTCTGTGTTCCGCCCACCCCCTGGGGAAGGACCCAGCCCTGCAAGGTGGGCGCCAGCAGCCAGTAATCCCAGGCTGCTTCTGGAAGCTTCCTGAGGCCTATTCCTCCCCACAGCCCACGCAAGTCCTGATGGAGGAGGCTGCCTCCATCCTCAGACCCGCTTGGCCTCCCAGCCTCTCTCCTGACGTTCCCACCTCCTCCATGCTGGCCTCCTCCTCCAGTGGTAGCGACAAACCCCAGCAGCCTTGTGCCAGGAGCTGCCGGGGCCTGGCACCTTCTCCCTCTCCTCAGAAGCCTCAGGACCTGACCCACCAGAGCTTTCTGTCCTGCTCTCTCAGTGCTCTGGATCCTGAGCTAGGATCCGCTCCCAGGCCGGCCTGAGGGCTGCAGGGGGCAGCCAGAGACAGCACGTGGGTCAGCACCGGGGCTCCTCCCAGGCCTGTGTTTCACTGGAGATGTACCCAGGGGATTGTGCCCAAGCACAGGGGAGGGGCAGATGGCCTCCAACCTGGCCCTCCTCTGTCCTGCTCATGTCCCGCTAATGAGCAGACGAGAAGCAAGAGGGGAGAGTGCTGCTAATGGGCACCGGCCGCCAGCTCCCGCGAACTGACTCTCCCGATTCTATTTACTGTAAAAATCCCCTTTAAAAAATTAGGAGTGGAAGGGAATTTGTCAAAAGGCCATTCCTGCGACGCTTCTCCCAGCTGCCACTCGGAGTGTGCGTGCATAATTAATTAGCGGCCCACCACTCCTCGTCCCTAATAAAAGTTAAAAACCCGTTTTGCCGTGTTCTGTGTTTCTGCTCAGCATTGCTGTCAGGCAGGTGTCAGGGGAGACAGGTATTTGCATATGGTGCCAAGTTGGAGTTTCCATAGAAACTGACTTCCTCCTTCCTCCCATTGAACCCAGACGGGCTCCGTCCTCACTTTTAGGTTCCACCCAAAATGCTATATGAGGGATGCTGAGAAGAACTGGCACCGCCTGCACCTGCAGCGACTGCCACCTCCGTGCCTGACTGCATCTGCAGAGGGGCATGGCAGTCGGGCACGGCAGACGGGCATGGCAGATGGCCGCCGGCCAGCAGCGAGAGCAGCAACCACAATACTGAGAGGGCTTCCTGGTCACAGCCTTGGACTAAGCAAAGAGGGAGGAGGAGGAAGAAAAGGAAGAGCAGAGGACGATGGGGGTGCGGTGGGGGAGAAGCAGCTCCTGCCACCTTCCTGCCAGGGAGGCAGCCTGTGTTTCTAGAGCCCCGGCTCCCGGGCTCCCAGGGCAGTGGCCCCCAGGAGGACAAGGTGCGAAGCTGTCAGGAGCTGTTTTCCTGAGAGAAGCGTCTCGCACCGTCCTGGGAGGGTGGAAATGGAGTCTGCGGCTGGAGGCACGAGGCCCAGACCTGGCACGTGGGGTGCTCCGGGGACAGGCCCACGGTGGGTGTCTGGGGGGGCTAGTTTCTGAGCTCGGTCCCCCAGGAGCCTGGGAGAGGCCTGGTGGACACTCCTGAGGACAGAGCTGGGAGCCTAGACATGGAGGAGTGGGCTGCTGTTGGCCAGGGACAAGGCCAGGCCCCGCCCAGGGAGACGGCAGAGAGGGGCGAAGACAGAGAGCACGGGACATGGAGGACTCCTCTCCGGCCCTGGGGAAAGGGGTGGAAATCAATGCATTTTAGAAATGCCACTTTTTTAACTGCACCTCATGGAGAGGATGTGGGGAGAAAGGAACGATTGTACACTGTGGGAGGGACGGTAAGTTAGTGCCACCACGGTGCAAATCAGTCTGGAGGCCCCTCCCCAGACGAGGCCCAGAACGTGGTGACCCAGCACTCCCACCCCTAGGTATTTACCCTGAAGAATCTGGTCATCTTTCTACAGTGACACGTGCACACCCACGTTTATAGCAGCACAGTTCACAGCAGCCAAGCTGCGGAACCAGCCTAGGTACTCACCAACCCATGAGTGGACAAAGAAACTGTGGTAGAAGCACAGACCGGAGTTTTGTCAGCCGTAAAGAAGAATGAAGTTGTCATTTGCAGGAAAATGGGTGAAACTAGAGACCATCACGTTAAGTGAAAAAATCCAAACTCGGAAGGTTAGGGGTCACATGGATTCTCTTACATGTGGAGAGGAAAAAGGAAACAAAGATTGGGGGAATCTCAGGAAAATCAAAGGAGATCAGGAGAGGAGGGGACCTGTGGACGGGGAGGGTGGGGTGCTGGGGAGTCCTATGGGCCTAATTGCATTGTTACAGCCTGTGTGTGTGTGAATATGGAAGAACAGTTCCCACCATTATGTACAGCTGCGATGCACAATAAAAAATACGGAGAGGAAATAAATCGCACCTCACACCCCAGCCCGCTCACATAGGGAAACCATTAAGCAAAGCTGCGCGCAGATGTATAGCTAGTAAAATTCTGCACGGGAGACATTAAGGGGAAATGTCCTCTCACTAGCTCATCTCTGCCGTTTACAAAAGCACTTCCACACACTGTGCCTTCCAGACCGTCCAGCAACCTGGAGGGCCAAGGGGGGCCCAAGGAGAGGACCACACCCCCATTTTCCACCCGGGGAACTGGGGCTGAGAGAGGCCCCACGGGTGCTCACCAGCACCAAGCCGTGACCTGAGCTACCTCGAGGGGAAACTCAGGGTTAGTTCAAAGCTGAGACACCTGAGAAGTCACAGGGCTGGGGACCCCTCAGGGCTCCAGCTCCCACCCCACTCAGCTAGGAGCTAGCTGCATGGGCCTGCAGACGCCCCTCAACTTGCATCTCCTTGTGGGTTAAGTGGGCACAAAACTGGGGTCTCCCTCGTAGACGTGCAGGCCAGTCGGAGGGCCAGCGACAGGGCAGGGCTACAGTGGCCTTGTTCTCACCCCCCAACCCCGGGCCCCACCCCCACCCCCGTTCT
>NW_026000102.1:5985083-5986138 GCF_001458135.2 Marmota marmota marmota
GGGACATCTGGAATGTGCTGGGAAGGCAGCATCCTGCAGTAAGGAGGGTCTGCTCCTGTCCCTCCTGAAACACAGGCTCCCGAGAGCTTTGCTGGGCAGGTCCCCGGGCGCCCAGGCTCTGCTGCCCCAGCGGCTGCCCCCCTGAGCCGTGCCCCTGTTTCATCTGTTTCCTGTTGGGGCTGCGTGAGGGTATCAGAGGCCACCCTGGGACCACAGGGGCACAGTGCCCTGCTTCCCATGGCCCTGGGGGTGGCGTGCCGAGGGGGCTTGCCTGAGCTGGCCCAGGGTCTCCGCAGGAGCTCTCAGGACCTGAGCACACTGCCGTCTGCGGCTGGCTGCGTTCTTTAGACAATGGTGCACCCGAAATGTGAGGAGTTGAGGAAATTCCTCCCCTGAAGACTTATTTCTCAACACACTTTCCATCCTCTCAAACCTAACAAGAGCTATGTGTCCACTTCCTGGGATGGTCAGCTTGGTGTCGACTTGGCTAGACTGTGCTACCAGTGATTGACCCGGGTACGCATGGCAGTGCTGCAGGGGAGGCAGGCGTAGACGCTGCTGGCATCCACAGGCAGCTGAGTCTCAGTGAAGGAGCTACCTTCATGATCCAGGTGGGCCTGAACCAATCAGGTGAAAGGCCTTGAGAGCAAATCGGGGGTCTCCCTAGGGTAGAAGAAGCTCTGCCATGGATTGGAGTCCCCGCTCCTGCCCGAGTCTCCAGGCTGTCCCTCACGACACGCACCCTGCCAACTCCCCAGTGGCCTGCCCCGTGGTCGCACAAGCCGGTTCCTTGCAGTAAATCTGTTAACGGCTGTCTGTCTGCATGCTCCGTCTCTACCCACCTGTGTCCCTGTCCGCTCTGTCATCTCCACACGTCTACATGGGGACAGAGGTCTGTCTCCGTCTACCTCTCCACACAGGTGTGCACACGGTTGTAGAGGTGGGGCTCCCTGTGGCTGCCCGACATCACGCAGGTGGGAGGACAAATGCCAGGAGATGGACAAGGACGCGGAGACCGGAGTGCAGACGTGGCTCTGTCCACAGCCGGGCCCACC
>NW_026000102.1:5986648-5996472 GCF_001458135.2 Marmota marmota marmota
GCGTGGGAGGGCAGTGGGTGTGGGCAGAGTGTGGGGTGGGCGGGGTGTGGGAAGGTTGGGGTGTGAGGGTGGGAGGACAGTGGGTGTGGGCAGAGTGTGGGGTGGGCAGGGTGTGGGGTGGGCAGAGTGGGGGGTGGGCAGTTGTGGGCATGGGAAGGCAGTGAGCGTGGATGTGGCTGCTGACATGGAGGAGGGGTCGCAGTGTGGGAGGGGACACAGGAGCAGATGTGGATGGCCTTGTGGTCCTGCTCTGGTCCATGTCCCACTGGAGACCCTTCAAGAGTTTGGAGGCCCTCGATCCTCCCAACTCAGACCCTGGACCCTCTCGTGCCTCTTGTCTGGCTGAGTGGGCACTTGGGTCCTGGATAAAACTCTTGGACATCTAGGAGTCTGCAGGTGGACAGGACGCACCCAGGCCACCATCCACTTGGAGTGCGGGACTGCCTTGCATTTCCTGTTGCTGACCCGGGGGCCCCTGAAGCAGCCCCAAGCCTTCTTGCAGGTGGCCACCGCTGGATTTGGCGCCAGGCGGGTCCTCAGGATGAGCCTGACTCCTGCGTCGCACGGTGGTGTGGGAGGGGACCTTGCATGTTTATAAATATGCATGAATCGGGGCACAGGGCTTCCTGACGGCTGCCAGCCTGTGTGAAACCCACCAGGAGCACAGTGTCCTCCTACAATATCTTACATCTGAAAAGACTTGTTAAGGCCTCGGTTCCTGGTCACCGTCAGCCAGGAAAGAACAAAAATGTGCAGCCCTTGTCTGCACTTTAATCTCTGGGTGCATTGTGCTGCAAGCATGTGACAAGGGGACAGCAGGGATTGTGTCCAGATGGGGGGCAAGGGGAGAGTCGTGGGGTGGCGAAGGCTGCCTGATCAGCACCCCAGGATTACACCCACAGCCCTGCACCCCGGCTCTTCCTCTGCACCCCTGCGTGCAGGGGGCAGTGGCTAGGAGGCAGTGTCTGTCCCGTCGCACGTGGGCCTGGGCATGGCTATCCCTTCCTGCTGACTCCCAGGGACTCATGCTGCCTAATGTGCCTGGCTTAATGAGCTGCGAAGTCCCACCGCCATTGCCTGACTCTGCCAGTTGGTTCACCAGGAAGCAAACACGCAGCAGCCTGCTTCCGGGGGCATCTCCCAAGGGCTGGAGGGAGGCTTCTCTTTGATGAAAAACTAAGATTTTAAGCAGAGCGTCTGTCAAGGAGAGTGAGCATGGAGAGGGTAATGGCCACCTGCCTGCCTTTGTGCGTGACGTCACTCGGGGGAGAATCCTGCTCGCCCATGGCCAGCAGCCCTTGAGGGTGACATTGGCCCAAAGCATGAATCTGCTCTGTGACGCTCACTCACTCACACTGTCTGATTTGACCTCAACTGCATCCCGTAGGAGAGGATGGGGATGCGGAGGCGGCTGGGGTGGCCCCAGCAGCTGCACCCGGGTGGCCTCCATCTCCATCGTCACACTAGAACCTTGGGAGGCCACCTTTACTTGCTCCCTCTTTCACAGGAGGAACAGAGCCTGGAGTTGAGCCAGCCTGACCGGGACACCGCGGACCAGGCTTCCAGGCACCGAGGAAGGAGACCCTGTGTCAGGCAGAGCAAGGCTGCTCCAGGAGGATCCTGCCAGGACAGCTTCGATTCGGGAGCTGAGAGCGCAGGACAGCTCTGGCCGAGGAACAGCGAGCAAGGGTGTCCAGGGCACCTGGGTGACCCCGAGCCCTTGGCTGGGAGTGAATTTGAAAATGGAAACCAGGAGAGAAAGCAATCTGCCGGTTCACCACGGAGGACCCCACAGAGGACACATCGTCTACCCAGGTCCAGCTCCTAGGAAGACCAGGCTCTGGGTCATTTCTAACAAAAGAGAGGACAAGCCAAGACGGCTCCTCACGCCAGCTCCGAGAGGTGACGGACTTCCACTTGGTGAAACTGGGCAAGGGCGTCCACCGGGCTGCGTGCCCAGGTCTCCCTCCTCCCCACATCAGCCCAGTGGGGCCGGATCGTGTTCCTCCTTCTCCGATGAGGAAACCGAGGCTCAGAGACACCGCCCAGCTTTCCTCCCACGCCCACTTTCCATCCCGACTTCCAAGTCTCCAAGGTCAAATCCCACCAGTTGTGCCCATGTCAAAGGAGTCGGCTTCCCTCAGGGCAAGCCCTGCGACTTGCAATGGTGGCCGGTGGCTGTTCTGAGTAGGTCCCATCGGCAGGCGCAGGCTCCAGGAATAAGCCAGCTCGGTGGACACCCCGGAGTGTGGGGAGTCGGAGCCTAAGCTGTGGCAAGTGCATATTATGGTGGCTGGTGAGCTTCACGCTCCCTCCAGGCAGCTGACAGACAGATGAGGGCGGCTCTGTTCCCCCACCTGGTGCAAAAGCAATAGGAAGAGACGCCTCCCCGGGCCGTGAATCAGCAGCGCTCAGGGCTAACTGGGCTGGCGCCCTCGGCAGCAGGCAGGCACCGGAGCATCTCAGAGGCAGGAACAGGACCAAGAGCAAGAGCCGCCGCAGGGTGAAGTCTGTATCAGCCTCCAGAGCCTCACTGCGTCCCTGTGCTGTGACGACCGTCCTTGTTACAGATGAAGCCCAGAGAGGCTGAGTCACTTACCCTGGCTCCCAGAGCCCAGCAACCAGGAAACCACACAGGGCTTGACGCTTGACCACCCGGCTCCAGGGCAAATCCCCCGGCCCCACGGGCTAGTGAAAGGCAGGATTCCAGAGGTCTCTGGTGCTCTTGCTCAACTGAGTGGGAACAGGAGAGGCCAGAGCTGGTGCACCCACCCGGCCCCCGTGACTGGAGAGCCGGAGCTGCCGGCTGCAGCTGACAGAGGAAGGCAGCTGCACAGAGAGAGCTGAGAGCTTGGTTTGCTCTCTTGGTTACGATTCTGCCTTGAGCTGAATTCATCCCAAGATTTTCAACTGCATGAGCCAATAAATTCCTATTTTTTGCTTAAGACAGTTTGTGTCCAGTTTTGTCACTTTCAATAGAAGGAGTCATAACTGATTCAGGATTCTCTCATTTTTCACAACTTACATAGAACATGAAATCTAAAGATAAAGTTGGCATTTAAAAGAAATCAAGATAGAAGCTGAAGACAAAACACAACACAGAACGCAAAGCAAAGCCACGTGCGGCCTCTGCGGCCTCCCTTTACAGCGGCGGAGGCGGCTGCACTACCCCACCTGCAGCCTGGGAGCGGGGCTATGCCTTCGCCTCTGGCGTCAGCTTTGGCCACACCCACTCGCAGCCTGGGGAGGAGGGCTGCCACTCCACCTGTTCCCTTCCCCGTGAACAAACCTGCGACTTCCTGTGTGACTGCACAATTGGGTGTCAGGAAAATTTACTTTGACACATTTTAGAACTTCAGTCTTGGAAGTCAGCAGGAGTCTGAAACAAGAAAAGAGGTGGGATGAATGGGGAACAGGCAGCAAAAGATAAGTGTCAAGCTGTGCTTTTTATAGACCGTGGGCTCTGGGCTCCAAGGCCAGTCTCCGCAACAGCAGGTGAGAGAAATGAGGTGACGGCAGCGAGGGAGCCCCACCTGCAGGGACCACGAAGCCCCCTGCTGCTCGTCCTCCAATGATCATGGCTTCCTTGTGTCCCGGACAGCACGGTGCTTCCTCCAGAGTGTTCCATCCACAGCTGACGAGCACAGTTAGAGCTTTCCCCCGAGGATCAGGGTGGCTGCGGTGACGGTCACATTGACATACTTTCTCTCCTTTTGCAGCTACTAAATCACATTTGTATTAATTCATTGATGTAAATTAGAGATGGTTGCCCTCCAACCAGTGTTGATTTCAGGGCAAAAAATTTAAAAAGTCGAAAAATGCCTTATGCTAATGTCACTTCAGCTCAGCTAGTCAGACGTGACTTTAGTGTTCTGGACACACCGAGCGGTAGTGATTGGACCCCTCTGATGACGTTGAGGATTTTGGCAGAATTTGGAGGAAGAAGAAGCAGAGAGAAGTGGGGGTGTGGGGCCAGCAGACCCCACTCTGCAGGCAGGTTCTCAGCTTCCCGTGCACCTCTTGGTGGGTTTGCCACACTGTCCCTGTGACCGGTGGGAGCAGAGGCAGCCATGGCAGCACCACAGATGGAAAGCAGTGACATGACTGTCACCTCGGGCCAGGTGGTGTTCAGGGCACTGCGCGCCTGGTATCAGTGTGAATCCTGACCACGGATTTTCCCTCCTCCCTGTGGTGGGAACAGGAAGACGGTCCACCTGGCCCAAATCCCACGACTCAGCTGGGGTCCAGCCTGTGTCTGCTCCTCAGGTCCCTGGGCTGGGCCTCTCGGTTGGAGCCAAGGGCTGAGTTTCGAGGCCTTGGATGAGCAGTCGCCTTTACACATTGGGCAAGTCACATAACCTTGAGTGCCAGTGACCTCGTCTGTAAAAGAGGTGACAAAGTACACTCGTGAGGCTATTGAGAGCCTCACGGCCTAATGTGTCTGGAAGGGTGCCGCCTGGGTGACACGGCCAGCAGAAACAAGTATGGACCACAGAGGAACATGACGGCCATCACTCCATGACCAGTCAGTGAGCGGGCAGAGAGGAAGGGGTCGCAACTGCAGTTAGGTCCCTGATTGTTTGGCTTGAGTGAATCCACATCCTGGGTGTCTGAGTGGTGGACAGACCAGGGATGGACGGATGGATGGATGCATGGATCGTGGATGGAGAGATGGAAACACAGACGCACAGGTGTAAAGGTCGGGGGGGTGGGGGATCGACAGATTTGGCCAGGCAGCATGGCTGACCACCCGGGCACAGGCGTTTGAATCTTTACCTTGAAACTGTCCATTGAGTGGTGACCTATACGAACACCAGTTTTCCGTTGCTTGAGCCCAACCTTCTGTGACAATCACCACACTGCTGGGTGTGGGGCTGGACGCTGGGCTGGGTGCTGGACGAGACCCAGTCCCTGCCCTCCTGTGGCTCACAGCTTCCTGAGGGGACAAACCCAGCTGGACGTTCCAATGGGAAACACAGGCTTACGCAGAAGCACGGCATGATCCTGTCCCTAAATGAGACACACCCGGGGAGTGTGGAGCCTGTGGGCTTGTGGCACAGAGCAGTGTGACATGTGGTCCACACCCACCGCTCTACTCGGCCACCCCATGGCTCTGCTTACCCTCTGTGCTCTCCTCAGGTGAGGACGGGGTGCCGGGGGCTGGTCTCCCCCCGGGGCTGCTGCCGTTGGGGGCTGCTTCCCTTTCTGGAGCTCCATCCTGTCCCAAGCTCAAGGTCATGGACAGAATACGGCTCCTTGCAGTGAGTGCCGCAGCTCCCGCTGACAGCTGGGGTCCCGACTCCGGAAGGCCACCTGCGGTCCACGCCCCACGCCTGGGGCCTGCAGTCTGGTCCGCCCTGCGGAAGCCGACCCAGAGCATGGCTGCAGCTTTGGAACTCCCGGTGCCTTCCCCTCCCTGGACCCTCTCAGAGGACTCCCCATCAGGTCAGTGCCGCCATTCCCCCTGCGGGGGACTGCAGAGGGATGCCAGGCAGCGGCTGAGAATCTCCAGGCCATCTTTAAACTCTGCCTGCCGTGACCGCCCCCACCCCCACGCGGGGACGGAGGCTTGAAGTGAACTGTGTCTTCTTAAAGGGGCAGCCCTCGGGGGCCCTTGGGCAAATTGGACATAATGAAGCGGCAGGAGGACGGCAGGAATGAGGGCCGGCCTGAACGTGCAGCTCAGCACTCTGGCCCCACGGCAGGTCCTCACCTGCTGCCTCCAGCCAAGGACAGCCCAACAGGGCCCTGCTCTGACAGATGGGCAAGGTCAGCCCCCAGCTTCGCACCTTCTACAAGAGTCAAAAAGAGCTTCCGCCTCAGGGACTGGACCACGGGCCAGCCTCCCCTCCCTATCCCAGGAGGCACCGCCTGCCCTGCAGCTGGGCTGCTGAGTCCCAAGGGCAGCCTGGACGGCCAGCTTAGGACCCTTGCTTCTCCCTGGGCATCCTGGCCGTCTGTGGGGTCAGTGCCTCTCCTGGTCAGCCCACACAGCTCGGGTTCAGGAGGAATCGGCAGTAGAGAAGGACAGACCAGTGGCCCTCACGCGGCCCCCTGACCGTCAGCTTGCAGGGAGGGCGCCCCGTTTGTGGGGGGAGGCCGGCCAGGGGATTAATGGCGTCCTCGTCTCTCCCTTCATTAAAATGACACCTCTCTTTTATGTTGAAGGGATAAGAACTGTCTGGGGGTTTCACATCCTGACACCTCGGAATTTTTCTCTGTTAAGAATTTGAAAAATATGCAAATGTTCTGCCTAGAACCAGACACACCTTTTTTCATATGGGCTGGTTCTGATGAAGACGGATTGGCTCCAGAGTAGCTGGCCTCCCGGTGCTCCATCACACTCCGCCTCAAATGAGATCCTGCCGAATTTTAAACCTGTGCTGAGGGAGGTGCGGGTGGGAGAGGCGGATCTCAACAAATTACCGTGACACAGCGCTTTCCCAGCGTGAGCACCTCCAAGGAGAGCACCTCAGCCCAGGTGAGCTGCGGGTGCCTCCTTGCAGACACCCGCGACTCCACTGTGTGAATTAAGGCAGGCGGTCCGCTCTCAGAGGGGGCTCCTGGGGGCGCACACGACCAGAGCACACCTGTGCACTCTGCTGCACGTGGGAAGCATGCACACGTGTAACACGCACACACGCACAGTCCAGGCCACCAGCACAGGGCCCGAGACTAACGTGCACAACTGGTGGCCAGGTAGAAGCCCCCGAATCTCATCTTTGCAGGAGGAGAACTGGTTATTATCCAGCAAACTTCCTCCCTCCCCACTCCCCTCTCTCCTCTCTCTTGCCCTCCCTTCTTCTCTCCTTTCTACCCATTTCCTCCTTCCCTTTCTCCCTGTCATCTGTCTGTACAGCCAGGATAGGCGAGGTCGTGATGCTGTAACGAGTAGCCCCCAATCTCATGGCTTAAGGGTAACAAACATCACTGCTCATTCACAGTGGCCTGAGACAACTGCCACTCCTCAAGGACGAAGCTGACAAGAGTCCTCTCCACACAGGCCATGGTCTCATTGAGACAGGAGAAAGGGGAGGCGGCAGATCGCGTGCTGGTGTTCTTCTGTAGAGTTCGCTCACGTTTCTGCCACACTGCCCAAGCCACAGCAGGTCCTGAGGCCACCCCTAACTCGGATGGACGGAGGAATGGTGGTCCTGCCCTACACCCAGAAAGGACAACAGAAATACTTGGGATCCACCCAGACAACACTCAGCTCCCGTGTCAGAGCTGCCACCGCAGGTGGCCTGGAGTGGGTGGCTCCACCCTGGAAATGTATTGTTTCACAGCCCTGGGGACCAGAAGACCCTGTGCACAGGCGAGCGAATCTGCCCACTCCTCTCCCCCAGCCTGGTGTTGGCTGCAGTCCCAGGAGCTTGGAGACGTCTCACCCCAGCTCTGCCCTGGTCTTCACTTGGCCTCCTGAGGGCATGCTCCCTGTCCCTGTGCTCTGTGTCCCTGTCCCCTTTGCATAAGGACACAAGGGTATTGGACAAGGGCCCCCCATGACTGCAACTTGACTCAGTCACCTCCATGAAGACTTTACCTCCCAACAAAGTCGCACTCGTGGGTACAGGGACAAGGACTCGTGCCTAACTCGACCCAACACCTCCCGACTCCAAAGTCCCTCCCCAGAGTGGGTGCCCACGCCGGCTCTCAGTCGATCCTGCCCCGTGGAACTCTGAGAAGGTGTGTGCTTGAAGAAACGAGAAGAGAACCTTACAGCCTCACAGTCCCTGATCCGCCATGACCCCACCTCTGATCTTGACCAGCAGGGGTGGACGGCAGGGTCTCTGCAGGGGCTGCGCCCTCGGAGTTGGAGGTACTGTCTGTGCCCAGGGCACTGTGGGACCTGCTCCTGTCCCCTCCAGCTTCCCAAGGTGGAATCCTATCCCCCGGGCGAGGGGACGAGGGGGCAGGACTTGGGAAAGGGGACTGGGAGATGAGGGCCCCACCCTCCTGAATGTCATTGGCACCTCATAAGCAGGGTCCCAGGCACATCCTCGGCCTTTCCCCTGCACGAGGGCCCAGAGGGAAGGTGGCCACCTGTGAGGCAGGAAGGTGGACTCTAACAGACATTGTCCTCGACGTGAGACTTCCGGCCTCCAGGACTGTGAGAGAGAAGCCGCTGCTGTGGCCACGCCACAGGGCCGTGTGTGTCCCTGGTACCAGTGTGTGAGTGTGAGTGTGAGTGTGAGCGTGTGGGGAAGAGGTCCCAAAGGACAGGTGACTGCCCGGGGACACCAGTGACATGCTCACACTGTCCCATAGACAGGCAGCAAAGCCAAATAGGAAATGGCACATGTTCAAAAGTTGAAAAAGTTAAAAAAATGTGAAATTATTTATGACAATATAATTCATTGAATCCAGCACACACCAAATGCTGTCATTCAAGTGTGACCTTGTCCAAGAATCACTGAGGGCTCAGTTCTCTGTTCACGCTGTCTTCAAAGCCAGGCACATTTCAATCGAAAGTGGTTGTCGTGCCCAAGAGTCACGAGGGACAGTGGCTGCTGCACTGGAGAGCTGACGGGGACCTCAGGGGACGTGGCTCCAGGTGAGGCAAAGCCTTTCTGGGGTGCTCAGAGAGCGCCTTTGAGGGGGGCTGTCTCAGGTGGCCGTTCCTCTTACCCCCCCGGATGAGTGTCTGCCATAGGAGCTGCTCTGGGCCGGGCAGGGGTTCCAGGGGCAGGGCCTCCGAGGACCAGGCAGGCAGCAGGGGGGCTCCCTGCAGCACCTTCCTGCCTCAGGGTCCTGCAGATGCAGGTGCCGTGAGGTGCTGCAGCCCGTGCCGGCTCTGGCCTGTGGCCCTGTGAGACATTCACAGTCGATCGGCCGCACCCTCCCTCAACCCTGTGTTTCCTGGTGTGACTGGAATGGAGGCGCTTGTCACCCCCCTGTGACTACGTAAGAGAGCAGATGCCAGTGGAAGGACGGCTAGCCGGCCAGCACCGCGCTGACCGCCAAGGCACTGCCGGCCGTCTGCACCTCCCCGGCAGGCGTGGGCAGTGCGCAGGGTCGGGCTCCAGAGCCGTCAGTAGGGTTAGGGTTAGGAGACAGGTCCTGGGGATCTCTCCACTGTCCAGCCCCAGTCTCCTTATCCAGGAACTACGGATAAACACGACTGACCCTGGGTCCTCGAGAGAGTGGACAGAGGGCCCATCATGGGCTGCCGTGAGCAGGGACAGTACAGGGACAGGCACCTCCCCACAGGGCTTCGTGGTTGTGCAACCTGAGAAGTCTCACAGGGCCCCACGCTGGGGTTAAACCTCAGTCATTCGTGAATGCAGGGCCCTGTGTTGGTCTCCTCCCCACCCCACCCCTGGCCTGGGAATTGAACCAGGGCACCCTCCCACTGAGCCACATCCGCAGACAGAGTCTTGCTAAGTTGCTGAGACTCTGCTGGACTTTGCGATCCTCCTGCCTCAGCCTCCCCAGCTCTGGGATTGCAGGCTTGCACCACCGTCTTTAGTGGACCTGAAAATGACAAAGTCAGTTCTCTTTCCTTACCCTAAACGAGCTTCTGGGGCGGGGGGGGGGGGGGGGTTGGGCGGGATGTCAGCCTTGCTACCTTGCTGTTGTTCCAACCCTTGGTGTCTTCTGACTGTCAGGGGGCCGTGTGGGGGCCATGGAGGAGCAGAGGAGCCTCGGGAGTGAGCCAGGAGGGGAGGAAGGCTCCTGTGCAGAGGTGCCCTGCCTGGGTCCTGCCCCCAGCAGATGTGCTGGAGTGTGGGCACCGTGCTGCAGAAGCGAGGCTGGCTTGCCAACGGAGGACGAGCCTCCTCCCACACCGCCCCTGCACTCTGGCTCTCACTGCATCCCCCAGG
>NW_026000102.1:5997151-6059616 GCF_001458135.2 Marmota marmota marmota
CGCCCTCCCCACCAGGGCTGGCAGCTGGGTCTGAGCACGAGTCAGCCGACTGCAGCGCCTCCCGCTACTCAGAGCCAGGGTCCCCTTGAGACTCGGCAGATGGTGAAGGAAGCGCTCGCGGAGGCCAGCTTCAACCTCACGCAAAGGGAGCAGAGCTGCTGGCGACGCCCCGCCCCAGCGTATTGCCAGGCAAATAAGACAATGGAAAAATGAGGAGGGGACATGGCAGATCCAGGACCCCACACGCTAATCTGGGGGGCTCCCGAACAATCATGCAGCCATTCTTTATTGCTTGTTTTCCTCCTAATAGGGTCTAAAAAGAAGAAAAGATGATTAGACACAGTTGGAGCTATATATTTAGACTCATAAAACGTTTGATAGCAGCTCTGGAGTTTTTACTGGCAGAGTTATTTAAATTGGCTGGGATTGGAACATTGTGAAAAAGACTGAAGTCTGATCGCTGTAAACAGAGGGTCTTGGTGATCCAGAGACTCAGCATTGCGGGCCCAGCTCTGGGACTTGCAGAAGTTCCTGCTTCTAATTAACTTCTCTGCTAACGATTAAAATAAGAAAGTGTGGGCATCTGAGAAAGCAGAGCCCAACAGGGGCCCTTGGAAACAGGAAGGCAGCCCCAAGCCAACAGCCACCCCCAACCACAGGGTCTTCAGCCACAGCCATGACCAGGTCCCGCATCAGCCAGCAAGCACACCACCAGCAGCAGCAAGGACACTGACCGCCTGCAGGCCACAGTGACGTCAACAGCCCCTGTGACGTCACTGACAACCCCCACAGCCACGATGACATCAGCACAACAACAGTCACAGTAACATCATCAAGTCCCACCTCGGCCCAACCAGTGGCACCATCCACAACAACCACAGTGACATCCTGAACAACCCAATGTCCACCAACGTCCACGACAGTGTCAGGAGCACAGGTACAGCCAGCACCTCAACACGGCAGTGACATTGTCAACTCCACCCGTCTCCATGCAAAGGGGGCCAGCACAACTACCTTAGGGACGCCACCGTGACAACTGTGACATCCCCGCAGTGACAACCTCCTTATGGCAGTGAGGATCCGGCTCTGAGGATGGCCGTGGGGCCGCGGGGGCCGTGCCTGTGAGGAGCTCCGCCTGGCCCTGGCTCCTGCAGGACACCCTCCAGCTGTCCAGGCTGGACACCAAACCCAGCACTAGGAAAGCCGGGGCCCGTGTCCTCCCCTCGGTGCCACCAGGCGGTGGCCCTGAGCAGGTGCGTGCAGCTCTTCCAGGGCCTGAACGTGGAAGCGCAGGAAGGTGTTTGCAGGTGCACAGAGCTGGGCCCCCTGGGGCCATCTGTGGTGACCAGCATGGGCTCTGAAGTGGTCCCCATCTTCCCACATGGACAGCAGCTCAAGCCCCCAGAACGCAACATGGCTCCCAGAACTTTCCGCAGCGCTCTGTGTCTGAGCTTCGTCTGCAGGAGGAGGTCAGGGGCCACGTGGCTCTCAGCCTCCTCTCACTCCCAGGAAACAGGCAGAGAGGGGCTGACCCACACAGGTCCTGACTGTGGGGACAAGGCGGGTGTCCAGCTGCTGTGGGAATCACACGGCCCCCATCGCCCCAAGTTCACATCTCCAGGAGGTCACGCCCACCATCTCCACGGCTCTGCAAGATCTTCTCACCTGGCCAGCAGGTGTCAGACGATGTCATCTGCCTTAAATAATCAGTGGCTCAGGGGCAGAGTGCCTGCCTGTCAAGCATGGGCCCTGGGTTCCGCGCCCTGGGTCCACCCCCACACTCACACTGTCACCCTGGGTTTCCTGAGGGCTGCATCGTGACCTGGTTTTTCAACAAAGCACAGAGGACATGGGGGCTGCAGTTGTTCAGCCTCTGCATGTCCAGGCCAGTGCTCCTCACTGCTGAGCCTCCTGTCCAGGGGTGAGCTGGGCAGCAGCTGAGCTTCTGTGGGGCCTTCCCTGGCTGCAGAGACCCTCCTGCTTCCTCTGCCCCCGTCCTGTCAGGAGAAGACACCTCCACACTCGGCAGCCGGCCTCGGCACCCCTCATGGTGCCCACACTGGGATTCCATGTGCAAAGAGAAAGACAAGGCTCGGGGGCCAGGGGCAAAGCCAGGCTGGGCGGAGGCCCCGGGAAGGCCTGATGAAGAGGGGAGCCACCAGGGACATGTGCACCTGCCGAGGGCAGTGACGCCTTCCCTCAGCCTCTCCTCTCCAGATGCAGATGCTGAGTGGGAGGGTCAGAGAGCGCTGGCCGGGCACAGACCACAGCAAAGCTTCCGAGGCCACCCGCCTGCACACAGTCAGGTGGGCCGCACCCAGCATGGAGCTGGACCTTCCTGTGGCCACGCCTCCTGTCCCCAGGAAGCAGCGTGTTAGCCAGAGTGGCACACGTGGCCATCCAGTCCGTGAAGTGGCCTGCAGAGAGAGAACAACGTCTGGGAGAAGACCACACCCACTCACCACCAGCCAAGCCACGGTGTGTGGGATACGGCTCAGGACGTGGTGGCCACCGTTAAAGCAGGGCTATTCCTTATTATCTTTAACTCTTCCAGAATTGTGGAACGTTCAGGTGGGAAGGGAAGGAGTGTCCTCCCAGAGGCTAAACCTGTCAGCCAAAGACAATGCTCACACTGGACAGCCTTTTAAGACTTGGACAATGGTGATTTTTTTCTCATTCTAAATAGATATTCTCCAGGATCTAATTCTATGTTCACATCTGAACTTGAGGAGGGCCCTGCTCTTGGGTGCCGTGGGCTCCGCTGCTGGGAGGACCCTGAAGTCTCCCACCCTCCAGGTGAGGCCCAGCGTTGCTCTGGCCTCTGGTCTCCTCTCGCAGGGCTGGGCCACCCCTCAGCCGCCCGTCCGCGCCCTCCTCTGGGCTGCAGTTGTGGGCAGGTGGGCCTTCCTATCAGGCTGGGACACAGCGCCCAGGGACCGGTGCCATTCCATTTGGCAAACGATCCTCCAGGCCCCGGAAGAGCAGCGCGGCCTCTCCCCACTCTCGGGCTCCGGCCTGACTCCCTGGCACGTCAGCGCCCCAGCTCAGGGTGCACCCTCCCTTCTTCTGATGGCAGCGTCTTGGAGACCATCAGAGACCGACAGGGGTGGCCGGCCACACCCTCACCCTGCCCTTGGCCCTTTTGCCTTGGCCATACTGCCCGGCCCGGGAGGGCTCATGGGCACGGCTGGGAAAGCCTGAGCTCCCCAGGATCCTTCCCTCGTTCCTGTTTCGAAGCCTGACTCTCTCTAGCCGGCAGGGCCTGGCGTTCTGAGCCCTCGGACCCCCTGGGGTGGGCACTGGCAGAGAACACTTCCCTGGGCCGAGCTACCCTCTGCCCTCCGTGGCCAGCAAGCAGCGCGCTCTCGTCTGGAGCCCCTGGCCCGACTCTGCGAGCATCAGCAAGCTGCCAACCCATTTCTGCCTCTTCCTCAACATGGCCGAGGCCCAGTGCAGCTCCGGCTGCCGGACCCGGCTCCCAGCTGCAACCCGAGTCCTTGCTGCTCCTTCTCGAAGGCGCAGCCGGTCCTCATCCCTCTGGCAGTTCCCATTTCTGTGACCCACTTTTCATCAGCGAGAGCAGAGTCTGCAGCACTGTCACCAGGGGGCCCAGGTGCACTGTGACAGAGCGTCCTCTCTCCTGTCCTAGTTCAGAAGCCAGCAACCCCTGGCCAGCAGGCCGTGCCCGCCCAACTCACGGCCAACCCTGCGGTCCCAGGGGTGCACCCGCTGTGGAAGGACAGCTGAGCCACGGAGGGCAGACCCCGGCCAGCCCCGTGCATGGCTCTTCACCCACCTCTGTGGATGAACTGAGGTCACAAGACCCCAACACGCACAGGACAGATAGAAGTGTAGGCACCATCTGGCCAGGCGTGGCCACCGCCTGCCCAGGTAAAGTCCCCTCCTGAGGAAGACCTCAGCCATCTCCCTGGTGACGCCCGGGAGTCCTGTCACCTCCTCTCAGGTGGCGTGCAGCACAGTGCAGTGCTATAGTGAAGACAGGTGAGACACACACACAGACTCGGTGGCACCTGCCCACTGCCCCCCACCAGCACCCACAAACCACCACGTCCCTGTCTCCGCCGCCTCTTTCTAGTAGCATGGGTTTGGAGAGAGGCTGACGATGGCACCTAGAGCCAGAAGCAATCGGGCGCTCCCCCTGCGAACCCCCAGTGTGAGCTTGGGCCCGGGTGCGCTATCTGGGAAGGCGGGTGGTTGGGTTTCTCTTAGAGCTCTGCCACCTTATCCCTGGGGGTGGAGGTTTGTGCAAGGTGTGCATCTGTTTAGGGAGACCCGTGGCTCCCACTTCAGTGAGGACAGCAAAATGCCTGAGAAACCACGAGACGTGGCCCACTGTCCAGTGCTCGCCCCCAGAGTGGGGACACATGTCCTGCTGGCTGGAAGGGGAGGGGACGGTCCAGTTCCAGAAGGGACCTCCAGTGGAGACACTCAGACCCTCTCCAGCATCTGGAACTAGAATGAGAGGCCACCTGTCAACCTCACAAACCCCCAGGTAAGCACCCTCGGCCTTCCACAGCCCGCTCCCTGGTGACGGGCGGCTGCCCCAGGATCCTGCTGTCAGGTAGTTAGTAGTTAGGGTTGGAAGAGGACGTCACTCACAGCAGGCCCCGCCGCACGCCCTGCCCAGGTGGACCTGCACACGCTCCTGCACACCCCTGCTCTATGTCAGCGACACCTGGACCACAGGGGCCCTCCTGCATGTCCACACCTTGCACACCCACACACTCTCCCCCATGTGGCGTGGCCAGCTCCCCCTGACTCCGTGCACAGCGTGAGACCTCCTGGACACCCCCACGGTCTCAGGTGCTGTGGTGACAGGACTGAGGTGATGGCTGGCGCTGGGGCCCGCTCCAGTGTCTTGTTCCTTTCCTGGCTTTTGTGCTACGTCAGGTGGCTGCAGCCTTCGTGGACCAGGTGCCCGTGGTCAAGGCCTGTGCTGGTCCCAGGACTGTGGACACCTGTGCCAGGGCCTCCACCTGGACAGCCTTGGAGGACTCCTAAAGTGACTCCTGACGGTGAGTCTGTCCTGCTCTGAGCTGAGGGGGGCCTGGGTCACAGTGCACCCGGTGCCATTGAGACAGGAAGTGGGGTGCAGAGGAAGAGAAGCGCCCAAGAGCCCTGGGAAATCAGAAAGCCCCATGAACCTCTGAAATGTAAAACAAGTGCTCCAGACAACCCAGCCTTGTCCACAGCCCACGCCCGTCCTCGCCAGCAAAAGGTAGCCTGATGCAGGCCGTCCGCAAGCCCAGGGGAACCTGGCCAACGTGTGTAACCGTGCCCGACTCCCCTGCACCCAAGCTACTGCCTGTTCCCCCCAGACCAAGGGCCATGCCTCTGCCCGGGCTCGGGCCTGCGTGTGCTGGAATCCTCCATCACACATGCCAAGGACCGCCGTCCTGAGCCGAGGCCCCGCTCCTGGACCCCCTCCCGTGCTGTCATTATCAGTAAGTTAAAGAAAGGGCCTCCCCCGCCCACGAAAGGTGCTCCTCTCTCCTGCCCAGTCAGTGGTCTGGCTCCCCCAGGCAGTGTCAGAGCCTCCCCCAGGGAGTGTGTTCAGGACAGAGGGGTCCGTGACCCTGGCAGTGGGCGACAGATCTGGCCTGGGTCCCCGTGGAGAGCATCTGCGCTCTGCCCTGGGTGACTCCTGATGAAGAGAACGGCCCCTCCAGGCTGTGCCCACCCGAGTCCCCCGTGTGGTGGGCAGTAGTGGGCCAGGCGCAGCTCTGTCTGAGCTCGAGGACTGAGCGGAGGACTTGATGCTTGTTTGTACAGTCAGCAGCCCCCGCCAGCGCCATCGCCCGCCACAGGCTGATGAACACCCTGTGCTAATAGAGACACCACCTGCGGCCCATGAGCACGGGGTGCAGGGCGTGTCCAGTTCACATCCGAAAACCAGGCCCCCTCGCCAGACGCCCACGGAAGGAGGGCCCCCCGAGGCTCGACTCAGAGGCGCCTTGATCCTCTTGGCACCTTGATCCTTGGGGATGATCTCCCATCCTCTGTCCCTGGGCTTCTGCGGAGCCCGTTTTTTCCTACCTGTGATGACCAGGCATGGGGGCCGACACCTCAAGCTGACACCTCCGGTGGACACTCTGAAACTGCTGTCCTTCTAGACCCTGGCCCAGGGCAAGTGCCCCCCCTGAGAGCTCCAGGCCTGCTCTTTGCCCTGTTCCTGGGCTGGTCCCTGGTGTTATCTGACCACCATCAGTGCTGCTGCGTCCTCTCTGCCCTCGGCCTTTGCTCTCAGTTCAGACTCCTGAGCCCCCGCGGCCGCCTTCATCTGGCCTTTCTAACTGAATCAGGTAACGCGGGACCTGTGCCCGAGTGTTGGAGACGTTACTAGTCCAGGTTGGTGTAGGACGTCCAGTGCCTGGCCTATGACACAGGGTGACCCAGAGTGCTCCGTGAACGGCGGCCACGGAAGGTGGGTGGCCTGTGGCCGTCACTATTCAGTAAACCTGGTGCCGTGGAGACTCACTGCGCTTGGTCTGTTACCAGCACAGCTCGGTCGGGGCCAGGAGGTCACCCTCGCTGAGCAGGGAGACTGGGACCCCTCAAGTTCAGAGTCAGGAGCTCCCCAAACTGACCAGTCCATCATCTCCACCCCAGGCTTCTCTAGGAAGGCCTCGCTGTCAATGGGACACACTCCTCCCTCTCCCTCCTGGAGTCACCAGCAGGAGACAATCTGCAGCCTGGGGGGGGGGGGTGTGAATCAAAGGATGAAGGACGGGACCCTGGGGACCCTGGGGTGTAGTCCCCTCTGGGCCTCCTTCTCATGTCCACAGAGTGGGAGGGTGAGGGAAGGAGAGCCCTGACCGTCCCCCTTGACACCGCCCTCAGGAGGTGGCTCTGGCCCCACCGCTGGCCAGTGCCTTTCCCCCCCTCTGGTAGGGGCCGGCGCTGGCCGTCTGCAGCACTGACTCTGGCTTCACTTGGGACCGCCCTACGGGAAACAAGGGGGTAAACTGGGAGAGTGTGGGGCCACCAGGGGTCACAGAGAGGGGCCCAGTTCTGGAAGACGCCCCAGGGTCCTCTGTCCACCTTCCCGTTTGGCCACCCTTCTCAGTGTTCCTCCCACGGCTCATTCCTGTGTGAAGCCCCTGTCCAAGCTCGGACTAGGGATTCATTTCTCTTCACTCCCTCTGGGGATGGCCGGTGTCATGCGAGTGGTCCTCCTGGCACTGGGCACAGGCGGCCTGCACGGCCTCTGTGACCACACCTGTCCTGCTGATCTTTTGGAAACTTTCAGGTTGTGGAATGTAACGTGCCACAAAGAAAGGGCATGACGCACAACTGCTTATACTGATGGACAGCTCCAGCGCACAGCCGGCGACCATCACCTACGTGGAGAAGAAGGACCTGGGAGCACTGGCCACTCCTGGTCTTTGTGGTGACTGTGTCCTTGCTTTGGATGCTCTTGCTGTAGATGTCCTACTTCAGCGGGCGTCCCCAGCCACCACACACTAGCCGTGCCTGCTGGGGGCATAACACACACAGAATCGTGCCCAAGTCTGATTCCGAGTCTGGCTTCCTCCATGCAGCGTCCCCTCTGTGACCCATCAGCTGGTTCTGTGGGGTCCTCTTCCCATGGTGCCTCCTGGTGCTCCACAGGCTGCAGGTGCCCTGCAGGCTTCAGAGCCCTGTCATTCATTATTTTGCAGGGGAGTTTGGGGGATTGAACTCAGGGGCACTCAGTCACTGAGCCACATCCCCAGCCCTATTTTGTATTTTACTTAGACACAGGGTCTCACTGAGTTGCTCAGTGCCTCACCCTTACTGAGGCTGTTTTTGAACTCACGATCCTCCTGCCTCAGCCTCCCGAGCTGCTGGGATTATAGGCATGTGCCACCACACCCGGCCTTGTCATTCATTTTTGATGCTTGTCCCTGGAACACTCTATGCACTTTGAAAAATCAACTTTGTTAAGGTATAATTTAGAAAGAATAAAAATCATCCATTTTAAGTACAGACTTTGATGCGTTTTGACAAAGGCGTAGACACGTGTCGCCGTCACCACAGAATGGAGAATGCTGCCGTCACCCAGGAGCCCCCCACCTGCTGCTGCACCGCCCACCCTGCGGGGGTTGGCAGGTCTGATAGGCTCTGTCCTTAGGGGCCACCTGAGCCTGCAGACCCCGGGGGTGAAGGGCTGGGCTGTGTGGCCAGCTCCCCAGGAGACGCCCAGGGCGTGTTCCAGGGTGATGGGCTGGGACCAGCAATGTGGGAATGGGCCAGACTCGCCCCACCCGGGCCTCCTGCCCCATGGCCACCCAGCGCCAGCGCCAGCGCCAGCCCGGTGCTTCCTGAGCTCAGCCCAGAGCGCCTTCCACGGCAGGAAGCCTCGACCTCTGTGAGTCAGTGGGAAGGGTTTTTTGGTTTTTTTAATTGAGTCATCTCCTAATTTTAAATGGTTAAAAAACGAGTTGGTCATAATGTGATTTCACAAATCACAGAGTTTATTGCCATATAAAAATGTGTTGATCTTTTTGTTTTAAAAAGCGGGATCTTCCATGTCAAATGCAGGCCCACGGAGAATGCTTGCTTTGTCTTCGGTTCTCGTAACCCAGGACTCCGGGCTTACCTGAGTCTGTGACGACCTCCACAGAGGTCAACTCGGTCTGTGGAGCATTGGCTCCAGGACCCCTGGGCCCAGGGCTGCAGATGCTCTAGCATCTGAGATCATCAACTTAAGAGAAGGTCCATTCAGCTCACAGTTTGGGAGGTTTCCATGCATTTTCCTGTTGCTTTGGGCCTGTGGCGGGGCAGCTTGTTGAGGTGGGGACATGTGGGGGAGGAAGCTGGCGCCTCATGGCAGCCAGGATGTGGGAGGGAGGAAGAGACCAGCGTCCCCTTCAGGGGCACGGCCCTGTGACCTCACTGCCTCCCGCTAGGCCCCCCTCTGAATGTCCCACCACCTCCGTTAGCACCAGGCTGAGGACCAGCCGAGCCGCACCTGCTTATCCCCCTGCTGGGTGAGAAGGCTGCCCGGGACTGGCGCTGGGTCTTTAGAGCGAGTGCTGCCACCAGCACGGTCGCCGGGTCTGCAGTGTGTGCTCTCAGGTTTCCCCTGCAAATCCCGGTGCTTTGACAGGCGCAGCGTCCTCCAAGGCCTTTATTTCTTCCTGGGTTCTTCTTGCAACACATCGGCTCCTTTCGTGTGGATTTCCGACCTCATCGGCCTGAGGTCACGTCACACTGTTTTACCTCGGGGTGTGCCTTGACTCTGACCCGGTGCCAGACGGAGCAGGTGGCAGGAGCTGAGGTGAGTGGGCCTGCGGTGGGTGGTGGGCTCCTCTGCAGTGCTTGCTGTGGATTTCCCACGCCTGCTGCTCAGTCCCGCCCTCCCGGAGCGGGGCGTTTTCCCTTGTGGGGTCATCCCTCCACTGGGCAGGGCAGTCTGGTCAGCTGGCTTCCCCTGTTGGCAGAGCCCTGAGGAGACGGAGTGCTCTGGACCTTTCCTCCTCCCTCGCCAGAGCACAAAGGGACTCTTCTCCAGTGTCCACTGTGAGAATGGGGTGGAGCTCCAGCAGCAAAGCCCACAAGACTGTCCCCGTGTCCCCTGGTGGGAGCGTGGCTTCCATCTCCCAGACTGGTCCGCGCTGAGCCCCCGGCAGTTCCCGGGAGATCCGGTTCTCCTGCCCGGTCCTGGTTCCTGGGCGGCCTCTGTCCGGCTGCTCTGAGTCCTGGGGGAGCAGCTGGCCGTGACCTCGCCTCTCCTGGGCCTCAGCAGAGCTGCATCTTCAGTCCTCAGCCTCCCGCTGTCCTCAGGACGCAGCAGGACTCCCAGGCTCGCCGCATGCTGGCCTGGGAGTCCCTGTCCTCTTTTCTGAATTCGGTTCCCTCTCTCCCTGTCCTACTTTGGGTTAATTTAGTATTTTTTTAGTATTCCACTTTATTTCCATCTTGGCCATCCCTCTTGAGTTTTTCGTTATTTATTTAGGGCCTGCCATATGCATTTCAGCCCGGCCTGCTCTGACTTCGACTAATAGGATCCCGTCTTGTGGAGAATTTAGCAACTTCACAAAACGAGCTTTGCATCTCCCCTCCGTCCATTGTGTTAGCATTGTCGTAGGTTTTATTTCTATATTTACTGAAACTCCCCAGAAAATGACTTTTTTCTTCTTCTAAACGATGCGTTATCATCTTTTAAAACGTGACGGCAAAAATACCCTCCTATTTACTGCTCGTCACCGTCTCTGGTGTTCGTCTCCGTTGTCCTTTGGCATCGCTTTCTTTCAGCCAGAAAAGTTTGAACATTTCTTTGTGGCTTATCGGCCAAACTCTCTCGGCTTCTGTTGTCTTTCAAAATATCTCCTACCCCTTTGGGTTATTTTTTTAAGTCTTTTTTGAGTACAGAATTTCAGAGGTGGCGTCCATGGTCCTGCGTCTCGCATGGCTCTGTGCCGAGCCTTCTCCTTACCCTGTGTGCAGGGGCCTCTCCTCCCTTAGGAGGCTGGATGGTGACAAGCCTCTGTTTGGCCTTGTGTATGTTAATCCTGGAGGATATGTTAAGCTTCTTGGATTCATGTGAGACCCCTTTTATCAAATTGGGAAACTTCCCCCTTCATCTGTTCAAATCTATTTCAACACCTGTCCATCCGCGTTGGGGGTATCCAATCACAGATATGTTACATGGCCCCATTTTCCCCACAGATGACCAAGGGTGTATTTTTTTTTTCAGTCTTTTTTTCTGTGTTTCAGTTGGATAATTCGTATCTATCTTCAAATTTCCTGCCATTTTCTTCTGGGGCACTCCATTAAGCTGATCCAGGGAATGTGTATTTCAGACTCTCCTACTTCTCAGGTCTAGAAGTGCCATTTAGCGCTTTTCAATGTATTCTATGTCTGTCATCATTTTCAATTTCCCTGTGAGTCCTGCACTGCGATCATTGTTCCTCTTTCCAAGAACCTTATTTGTTAGTTCCACCATCTCTGTAATTTCTGGTTTGTGCTTCTAGTAAATGAGTTTTCTCCATGAAGTTGACCACATCCTCCTTCTCCTTGTGTCTAGTGATTTTTTATTCAATGCTGAACATCCTGCATATTGCACGGTTGAGTCTCTGTGTTTTGTTGTCCATTACAGACACTGAGCGTCCTTCTGGGTGCAGCTAATGACTCACGGATCAGGTTGCTTATTTCGAGACCTGTTTTTCATATTTCTTGGGATAAGTCTAGAGTGGACTATAATCTATGAAAACTTAGCTCTATTAATAAGGTGTAGCTTCGTGGCATTGAACTGAACCGTGTGTCTACTCCGTATGATCAGAGCTCAGGATTCCAGGGGTCCCTCTTGGACTCCAGGAATGGCTCAGCCCCTGGCTCCCTGGAAGTTCTCTAACAACTGTCGTGGAGTTTTGCTCCCTGAGCTTGTGTTCAGCGTTTGGCTGTAGCATTCAGAGAACCTTTAAGCAGGTTTCTAGAGCCCCTTGACAACACAGCCCTCTGCACCCCGGTCCTTGGCCCAGGACTTCCAGCGTCAGTCCCAACTCCATCTTCTCTCTCTGCTCGGGCTCCCTCTCCCCACCAGTCTGGAGAGCCTCTCCAGGGAGCAAGAAATCAACTCCCATCTCTCTCTCTCTGAGACACCATGTTCCACGTGGCCTGCTCTCTGGTGCTCCGTGTTTCACCCAGGCTCCAGGTGACTGTGATGGCGCAGAAGCCGGGTGCCTTTTGCTCTGTCATGGAGGAAGCAGAGATCTGTCTGCCCGATGGCTCTCGAGTCGGGGAGCACAGCCAGCCTTTCACTCACTGTCTGGCCTCTCGTCTGCAATTACCTGGAGGACATTTCCTGCCCTGTTATTATCTCTGAGTCACCGTGTTCCCAGGCTCAGTCCTATCTTCCCTGCCATCAGCTCTTCCTTCCAGTCACCCTGCGTCTGACAAGCTCAGAATCCTGGTCATCTTTAAACATGAACTTAATTGCCCGTCTCCTATTTTTAATCAATTCCAGTTTCAAGGCACACCAATTATTCTTGAAGGTTTTTTAAAATCAGCTGCTGTCTCCCTATTTCTACTGGAACTTTGTGGGGACGAGTCTTCATCAACTCAATAACAGCTTTCAAAATGGGAGACCGAGGTGGAGGCTGGCGGATGGCACAGGCGCAGAGGCAGGAGGGCACCTCTCATGACCAGGCTCCTCACGCTGCCAGTCTTCTCTGCATCTTGTGCCCTGGGCACTGAGAGGGCTGCATTCATCCGCTCACCAACCCCTCTCCCTCTGACTCTCCCCAGGGGCCCTTCCTCTTCTGAGCTCTCTTCCCCACCCCTTGCCACTTCCCCTTCCCACCCATGGGGCTGGACGCTAGGGTCCACCAAGTTCTGACCAAGGTTCCTGCCCACATGCATCCCTGGGGGGGCCGCCAGCCTGTCACCCTGTCACCAGCGCCTCAGCCTGGGTGATGACAAGAGGTGGTGTGGCCTTGCATGTCTGTGGTCCTCTCAGTGGACGCCAAGCAGCATCAGAGGATTACGGGAAGTCAGAGTCAGAGAAGACCCTCAGGGAGCTTGGACTGGTCTTCCCTGCCCTTTGCCGATCCCTGGTCAGCGGAGAGCGGGACTGCGTTGGGTCCCCTCAGTATTCGGGGCCCCACTCCTTGCCTTGGCAGCCTATCCCGCTCTGAGCTGTGCTGTGATCAGAGACTGTGCCAGAATCTTCCTCTTCACAGCCTGGACACCTGTGCAGACAGTGCTGCCACGATCCCACCAGCAGCTCTGCAGGTCTGGAGTCTGTCTTCAGCAGAGGGTCTTTCTGTCCTGATAGTGGCTGTCACCACATGAGCCAGCGTGTGTCCGGCTGTCTGAGCACGGGACTTCTACAGCAGTCCTGCGAGAGTGAGCTCGGGTTCCCATCACCCTCCTGGGCACCAGGAGGCTGAAAATCACAGGGCAACATGGGAACTGAGGGAGAGGCCCAAGGAGCCCCTGGTGGGCATGTCCCCAGCCCAAGGGTCCTGGCCACCAGCTGACCGCCAGCGCCCTGCTGAGGCCAGCCAACTCCTGGAGAGCTGGAGATGCACGTAAGATGACCAGTGGCCTGTAAGTCGCAGTTTACATCAAGGGGTAACGGGACCACCAACTCCTCTCTCTCTGACCGTTTAGGCTGAAGCTCGGGAAGCCGAGGGCTGGGCACGTGGGAGGGAGTTCCTCACCAGGTGCTGGCCCTGGTACCACCAGCCCTGGTGCAGCGGTCACCGTGAGGGTGCTGTCACAGAGGTAACCACACACAGGGCAAGGCGAGAGGAACCCGAATGTCAGGACCCATGAGGAGCTGGAGGTGAGCGTGTTCTGGGAGGAGGGGAAGGAGAGCGTTGGGAGCGCGTGCCTAGGGCAGGGCTGAGCAGGCTGAGCAGGCAGCTCAAGTGTGGGCCACAGAGCAAGTGGCGAGGGACCCAGGCCTTGGCCCCACCTTGAAGCATGGGACGTGTGGGGTCGAGGGCCAGAGAGGGCGGGAAGGTGGGCAGAGCCCATCCCAAAGGGTGCATCTGGGGGAGACGGTGGCTTCCCCGGTGGAAGACGCCTGGGCCCTGGAGGCTCCAGTCTTGCGACAGCCCAGCCCCTGTGGGCTATCTTGCCCAGGCGTCGAAAGCAAGAGTAATGGGCCCCCCTTATCTCAAGAGAGGACGGGGATTGATTAGGTCTAACAGAAGGTCTACGGCCGCAGGAGATATGATCCCGACTCGGCCATTCGTTTTTCCAGAAGTCCAGGTCACGAGCTGTCCCTGGGCCGAAGCTCTCCAGCTCTGTGCCTTGCCAGCCCCCTGGCCGCGGTCGGATGCGTGAGCGGGTGTCCGGGAAGGGGCAGGGAGAGGCAGGCAGCCTTCCTGGGTGACCACAGGGCCTCACACGGCCTCTGTTCAGCGTTCTGACACCGTCACCAGGCAGAGCCACGCCTCAGCAGAACAGGAAGGAGGACACCCTGTGGGTGGGCTTCCCCGAGTTTCCCAACTGCAGAGACAACAGGAGACACCCAGGGTACAGAGTCGGGAGATGGCCACTGGCCTGACCATACCGGAGTGGCCCACAAGCCCCACGGCACTGCGGAGGAGGAGTCTCCCCGAGGGGAGGTGGGGACAGTCCTGTGGGGACTCTGCTCCCTCTGTCACTGGTGGTCCACTGTCCCTGCTGCTACCCAGGAGGCCGCTCTTTCCTTGGCAAAGTGACTGAAAGATCCATCCCTGTGCGCAGATGGCACATGGCCAGCGCTCCCCAGCTTGTCAGCAGGACAGAAAGCAGAGGGTGGGGCTCCACCACGCCCTCGGGCCAGAAGGGCCACTGAGTTCTGTGCAGAAACCCCTGGAAGTGGAGTTGTGTTGGGCGTGGGGAGACGAGGAGGGTGAGGAGGAACACCAGTGGGCCAGGCGTGGGTCACAGGGGGGAGCGTGTCCTCGTCCACTGGTGCTGCCAGCACTAAAGGCCACGAGCTTGGCAGGCCCGATCTGCAGGCTGGAGCCCACCATCAGGCGCCCACCTCAGGCCTCCGCTGAGGGTCTGCCTGCTGCGTGCCCACGTGGTGCGCGGTGGAGGGGCAAGCAGGGCGGACTGCGTCCCCACAGAAGAAGACCTCGCTCCCAGGGCCCTGTCCCCAGCTGCATCAACCCCGCAGGAGCCAAGTGCCACACCTGCTGCCACACTGGACACGGAGTTCCGAGGTGACGTTCGGGACAAGGCCAAGCTTTAAACCGAGGGATGAAGGGGTGAGTTTGGGGTGTGGGAGGACTGGCCCCACCGTGGCACCTCGATGCTGGTGGCCTCCCTTGGCCTGGGCTGCCCCCACCAGGGCCTCTGGCTCCTCGGTCTCCAGACACCAGAATCTCCCTCACTCATGGTCCCTCCTTCTCCTCTGGCCACCTTCCTGTCAGTGTGACAGGAGGACTGTGGGGTGCCGTCCAGGGCTGAGGGTGAGAGCTAAGCTGCCCTGGGAGCATCTGGGAGACTCACCCTCTTGGGCCTGGTGCTGGCTCCTGGGGTCTTGCCCCCAGCTCAGCCCCGACACCGTCCAGCGCAGACCTCGGCATCCTGGTGAGCTCCGCAGACACTTGGTGCTTGGTTCCTCCCGAGGGCCCAGCCTGATGCAGCTCTGCCTCCAGGACTTTCTTCCCCTGGTAGCCCTTAGCCTGCTCTCTGGCCAGCTGCTCTGCCCATCCCTCCACTGCCCACTCTGCTTTGCTGGATTCTGCCCTCTCAATGACATCTCTGGGCTCCAAAGCATAAGGGCTCCTTAGCACCTAGTGGTGTGGTTCTGCCCCTGGGGGGGGCACAGAGTGGTCACCTGGGAGTCCAGCAGCTTGTGGCATGCTCCCCTCTTATGACATGGGGCAGTGGCAGTGAGGGGCAGCTCCTGGGCAGCCTGACACTACAGTGTGCTGGGGCTGACTGGGTGTTTGGTCAGCTAGGTGCATGCACTTCTGACTTCCAACTTGCAATGGGTTTCTAAGGACAAGTCCCTTGGTAAGTGGAGCAGCACCTGTCCACAGCAAAGCCTGGCCTGGGTGCTCAAGAGGCAGCTCACCCCTGCCACAGGGGACCCAGCCTCCTCTGAGCCACATGGCCAGGGCTGGAGCTGGGTGTCCTCTCTGGAATCGCAGCTCCGAGTGTCCTGGAGAGGCGGGCAGCCGGTGCAGCCCCTCAGTCCCCTGGGGACAGCTGGCTCCTGCCTCGGGCCTCCCAGGCTGCTCCTCTGTAGCTTTCCTGATGCTGCGTTGCTGAGCACCTGACTCAGTTTCCCTCCCTTCCCAACGGTGAGTCTTCTCACTCTCCAAGGACTGTTGGTTGAAAAAGGCTCTCCTCCAGGGGCTACACCAGAGTCCCCTCAGCTACCACTGGCACACAGCAGGCAGCAGGGCCTGCAACCAGGTGGCTCGGCACAGTGGGGAGGCACACAGTTGCTGGAGTTGAGCCTTCTTGGTCCCAACAGGCTGTGTGACCTGGGGCATGTTACTCAGGCTCTCTGCCTCAGTTTCCTCATCTGTAAAGCAAAGAAGACACGAGCACCTGCTTGCACTCCCTGGAGGGCTTCAGGACATTTCTTCTCCCCTCCAGAAGGTGGCCCCAGGGGACATTTTGCCTTCTTCAGCTGGCAAAGGCAGACCCTTTATAACCAGGCAGGTGACACTCTGGCCACAAGGGCCATGGGAGAATGAGGAGGCGGGCATGGAGGACACCCAGCCCTGGGTTCGGATGCAAAAGCGCATGGAGGAAACAGCCACGTGCCCGCGCAGGCTCCCACCCGTGGGGCTGGCTGAGAGGAGCCGGCAGCTGTCCTTGGCCCCTCCGTCGGCCCTATCTGCAAAACAGGAGCTGAGCTGCTATCCCAGAGAATTAGCTGTGCTTCCAATCAACGTGAGTGTCCAGGAAAGTCATGATAATCACAGGACTGGGCTAGAGCCAAGCTCCCAGCCACCTTTCCAGAGAGTTCTGCGCTGAAGCCGTGCAGGCAGATGAGATGCGGCTGGTGTGTGAGCATCCGTCAGCAAGCAGGGAATTAGCCTGCACGGTGTGAGGATGCCGTCACGTCGGGAGCAGCCCCAGGTGGGGGCACTGGAGCACACAGGACTGAACCTGTCAGAAAAGCCCCCAGTAGACAGGACCCAGCACCGTCTCCTTCACAGAGCAAGCAGAGGATTCTGATTAGTAGATTATAGCATCTGGCACCTGGGATTGGACAGGCAGGAAGAGGGGTGGGTGAGAGGTGATGTCACCAAGGAGGGCCTGGGGGCACTGGGCCCCATCAGGGAAGGGTAAGGCTGAGTTGGGCTGGTGCCTCTCCTATCACCCTGTGCTTCACCTTCACCTCTGTCCCTGGCCACAGGCCCCACCCCGTGCCCATCGTGGGCAGTGATCATAGGAATTCACATTGACCACCCCACCAAGACCGAGGGTCCCCCTCCCCCACACACCCCTCCAGCCCGCCTTGAAGTGGAGTTTAAATATAGAGACAGCAGAACTCCTTGTAGCTTCCTGCCTGTCCCCAGTACCAGATCCTTCCAAGTTGGTTTCCTATGTCATTGATTCCAGAATGAGATGTTCATTTTCTCTTTGAAAATAACATTCAGAACCATTGGAACAAGACTCTTCAGCTCAGATAAATCACAGAGGGTGCAACGGGCGCACAGGCTTCATTTCACTTAGAGGAGCCCTGCTCTCCTGGAAAGCACCCAGGGCTTCCCAATTGAAATACAGCTTCCTCCTTAATTTCATTCCGCAACCCCCTGCCCACTGTCAGTTTGATTTAAGTGGTAATTCAATCCCAAACTGAGCCACATCTTTCAATGGTTCTCATTATTTTTCTGCATAATGTTATCGGGCATAAGGACTTGGGCCAGGGGACACTCACGTCACGACCATTACTCAGCCACAGTGCATGGTCTCTGAGCCCGGCGAGGGTCTGGGTGAGGGAATCAGATGACTGCCTTGTTCTTGGAGTGGTTGGGAAATGATCTCTTTTCCAAGAGAAGAACAAAGCTCAGCCAGATGCCTACAAATAAAGTGTTGTCATTGTTTCTCCTCCTTGATCCAAAGAAACCCATCGTGAGGAGAGGTCCCCTGCTGAGCTGCCTTGGATACAAGAGAATTCTGAACGAGCTCAATGCAGGCCTCCAGTGTCCTTGTCACCTGGTGCTCTCACCACCCCTGTTACAAGTCCCCAGGAGCCTGTGGCTTCTAATGGGACTAAAGATCCCAAGTGGTTTGCGGTCCCAGGAAGGTAGAGCCTGTGCCATGGTCCATCCCAGGCCATCTAAACCCTCTTGCCTTGAGTTTCATGGGAGCTCGCGTTGGTGAGGAAGGGTCCTGGTCACTGTGCGCTGGGTGACCATTGTGGGACTATCAGAAGACATCTGTTCTTGGGTTCCCAGGACAGCTTGGGAACCGAGTCTCCCTTTTCAGCACCACGGACAGCTCCAGGCCTGCAGCCTTCGGGGCTGTCTTTGGGCAGGAGAGCAAGTGGCCAGGCAGATGCTAGAGTTGCACACTGCAGCCTGCCTCCCCTCGCCCCCCCCTGCAGCCCCTGCACCTCCTGCCTCACTCCCAGAAATGCGGAGAGTCCAGAGAACGGTGGCTCAGAGGCCAGAGATTCTGCTGCATCATTCCAGCCAAGTGCAAGTTCAAAGAGGCAGGAAACTCGGAGAGCTTTGGAGAGGAAGGAGCCTCAGGACCTGGTCAGGACAGAGGCCATGTGCAGGACGAGGTCGGGCCCTCAGGAGGCAGAGGAGCCTGGGTGGAGAAGCCCAGCAGACCCTTGGCAGGCTGCCCTGCGTCTCGCCTGCTGTGGGGCCTCCTTCCCCAAGTGCGGCAGCAGGGACTAGAGACAGCAGAACGGACAGCAGACAGAGAGCCCTGCGCCTCTCCACGCTGCAGGAGCGGTGTGCAGAGGCCAGACAGGAAGTTCAGGAATTCAGGGAGGAAGGGCAACAGGAACGAGAAACCACCGATGCAAATGAAGAGAACAAATAAGAGCGAATGTGGCCTCACAGCTGCTGCCTGCGGGAGCCTGTGCTCGGCACCCCTCCCCCAGGCGGGGGCTCATCCCAGCTCTCAACCTCAGCTGCGCTACCTGAATGTGACAACCAGAAGCCACACAGGGTGCTATGCTGGAGACGGTTTCTGTAAAGGAAGCTGCTTCCCCTTCCGAGGCCCAGCTGGGTCTCCACCTAGAAAGCCAGCTGCCTTGGGACGAAGGTGAGGCTGTCACTGCCCTCAGCTCTTCCTGGGATGGCCTCCAGCTTCGGGGGGTGGATAAAACTTTAACCTCTTTTCTGTCCCCCCCCCCCCACCAGTGACCTCACTTTTTCTTAGCATATAGAGGGAACAAAGAAAACTCAGCTGACTCCAGGACCATGTGACCTCTCACCCTGGCCCCAGTGTTAAGGACTGACTCCCCCCACCCCTATCTATGAAGAAGCCCTGAGCCCCAGTGCTCCGGAGCATGACCACCTTTGGAAGCTGGGTCGCTGCAGACACAAGTTGAGATGGGGTCATACTGGACCAGGTATGGGTGGTCCCTAATCCAGTAGGACGGTGTCCTTACAAAGAGGGGAAGTTCAGACACAGAGGCACCCAGGGAGAATGCCGTGTGCAGATTGGGGGGATGTTACCACGAGCCAAGGAACTTCCAGAAGGTGGGAGAGAGGCCAGGAACAGGCCCGAGCCTTCGGAGGGAGCACGGACGCCCACTCCCTGACCCGACTTCCAGTCTCCCGGACTGTGAGCCTTACGTTAGTGTGGCTTTAAGCCACCTTATTTCTGACTCTTCGTTACATCGACCCTAGCAAATGAATAAACTCAGGCTAAAAAGATAAAGCGAATCTAGGAAAGGCGCTCTTTAAACACCTCATTCCCCAGAAGGGCTACTGGCTGGGGTCACTCGACGGTCCATCCCAAGAGTTGCAGCAGATGCAGTGTCTTTGACAGTGAGTGACCAGTCCATCCCCAGCTCCCTCTGGAGAAGGTGGACCAGCTGCTGGAGCAGGTTCCTGGTCCTCACTGCTGCAGCGTTTGTGGCCAGGGTGATTCTGGGGTGCGCTGTCCTGCGCACTGTAGGAGGCCTAGCAGCACCTTGACCTTCTAGATGCGGAATTTACTCCCACAGCTGTGACAACAAAAAAGTCCCCAGACAGTGCCAAGTGTCCCTGTGGGAGGAGGGGGCTAGGGTGGAGTCCTCCCCAGGGTGTGACTGTCATAAGGGACCCTGCCAGTTGTGTCACGGTGCATCTTAGAACCCAGAATCTCGTCTCCCAGGTTAATCCTGCAGGTGAAGCCCAGGCGACGCGTGGCTCTGGAAGGACCGAGGAATGCTGGGCACCAGCAGAACGGCAGACCACCTCCCCAGGTGGCTCCGGCTGGGCCACAGGTCTTTACAGCAGACCCAACTTGCACCTCTTCCAGCCCATTGAATCCGTTTTCTATCGAGGGAAGGGAAGTGGGAGTCCCTCTGGGCTTCCCCGCCTTCTTGGCCCTCCCTGGGGCAGGTAGGGACCCCAGCAGTGAAGACCTTCAACACACCCCACCCACGCTCAGCCCTCTTCCTGCTCTGTGGACCTCCCGGGGCCATGCTGTACGTTGTGTTTGGAAACCCATCGTGGCCATCCCTGCCTAATTTATTCAGCTGTATTGGGGCCCCCTGTTTATTTTTTTGGCTTCAATTCAAAGGCAAGAGCTGTATGCTCTAGAAAATGGATACTAGAAACCCAATTTCCCTCTCACTGCTGAGCAAATTGAGTTTATTTTAATGGCATCCAGACTGTCGATATGTTTAACTCAGTAAATGACCAAGTGGTGCTGTTCTTTCTGCTTGTTAAAGACAGTTCTGCACCCATGCAGCAGCGTGTCCAGAGTGCTAGCCCCTCACTGACTCAGGGGAGGTTTCCCTGGGGGCCCGGGGTCATCTCACCCATCTGCCAGCCCACAGCCTCACCAATAAGGCGCTCCTGGGCGTGTATGTCAAGACGGAGGCGCCCGGGGGGCTGGGGCAGCAGGGAGGGAAGTGGGGTTGTGGGGGCTTGTGAGGGGTACCAGACGAGGTACCTGGCCCGGCTCCATCAGTCTGGGCCTGGAGGAGTGGCCCGGAGAGCTGCCTGGGAGCCAACGCCCTCCCGGTGTGCTGGCAATGCTCTACCCGCCACCTACAAACGCGGCCACGCTGTGTCTGAGCTGCTTCCTTTGAAGAGAGGCGGGCGAGGCCTTGGTGCCCAGCGCAGCAGACCTTGGCTCTGGGGCGTCCTGAGGTGTGGCCCTGTCTGTTCTGCTTCTGACCTCCTTCTTCCCACTGTGCTGCTGCTGGTCCTCGGCCTCAGTGGTGGCTTTGCTAGGAAGGAAGAGCCAGCCGAGCAGCGACGGTTCTCGGGGTGCACAAGCACTCAGCGAGGTGCTGGTCCAGCTTGGTGCCCCTTCCTGGCTTACTGGGCCTTTGGAAGCTGGGTGCCCTCTTTGGGTCTTTTTCTATCCCATGTAGCAAATGGGACAATGGACACGTCTGTCTGGCTGTGGTGACGTGTTACATCAGCACTTAGTAGGCGTGGGGACACCTGGGCCAAGTGGAGGCTTCCCTGGATCAAGGCCTCCTTGTCCTCCTGCCCTGGTAGACTAGCCTCGATCCAGCTGGCCTGGGGGCAGGAAACCCTCCGCATCTCAGAAAAGTGCTTCCCTTCCACCCCTCTGGGGGTAAGAGCCCCCTCCCCACAGAGCAGGAGAAGTCTGCCGGCCCTCTAGGGTCCCGAGCAGTGTGTCTCAGCCTTGGCACCACTGACCTCTGGGACCAGAGAAGTCTTTGATGGGAGCTGTGCAGGAAGGGTCGAGCAGTATCCCTGGCCCCTCCATGCCCAGTCGTGACAACCAGACTCATCTCTGAGGATGCCGGACGTTCCCAGGGCGGGAGAAGCATCTCAGCCCCCCTGGGAACCCTGGGCTGGAGGGAACCTGAGCAGAGATGCTCACACCCCAGCCGACCAGAGGTGGCCTGTCTGGTGTGGTCAGAGCTCGCCCTGGCCTGTATAAGTGCTGCGTGTGTCCCCTGGTCCCTGACTCTGACAGCCCAGGCCCCAGGGCGCTTCTGGCCTGGGTGCAGATGCCCAGCCTGGACTCTGCCCGTCATTCTGGCATGGAGTGTCTCCTCAGCAGGACGCTGCAGATGCTACCTGGCTTCTCACTACCTGTCCAGGAGGCTTGGGCACTCCCTGACCTGGGGGATCTCCAGCACCACCTGAGGGACCTTGGGGTCAGCCTGGACTCCTAGAGCCAACACAGGGCCTGGACAGCATGTGGCGATGCTTCCTCGTGGTTTACCTGGCAGAGCACCGGCTCGGAAACCGTGGAGCCCCAGGGAGGACATCGCGGACTGTGACCCAGGGCCAGGAGCTCGGATGCAGTGGTCTCAGAGGAGGTCTCAGAGAGCAGCAGCAAAGAGTGAGTAAATAAATCCACTTAAGAAAAACCCTCTTGAGGCCATAGCCTGAACTCACGGAGATGCTTTTGTCTTTTTTTATATTATTTTTTAATAGCAATATCAGAGTACTAAATATACACAGGAAAGTTAATATATATGTGTCGCATTTACAATGTTTTCCAAATACATAGCTTTGAAATACAGAAACAACTTTTAAAAATCTGGAATAAATGCCCCCCCCCCCCAATCCCGTAAGGAAATGACACCCACCCGAGCCCCCTCCCCCCACCTGAATATTTGCGTTGCTCCTGTTTATTGACATGATCATGGTTTGCATTAAAGGAAAAACACAGCATTAACACAATAATTGAACCCTTCCAAGAAGGAGACGAAGACATGTCCAGAGACAGCCACGGGGACGTGTGGTGAACATGTAAACTGGGACTTCTGTTTCCCTCCCAAAAAGAACACGTGATTCGTGTCCAAGTACAAATAGACAGCCAACGGTTCATTGTATCAGAAAATAATTCAGTAAAATCAAAATAAGCTCGGTTCTGCTGTCCAGGAGCGGAGGGAGGAGGGAAGGTCCACACATTCGGCTCAAGGCCTGGGGAGGCAGACCCTGGGCCCTGCTGCCCGGTGGTTCTGGCCCTAGTCTGCGTTTCCAGCTCCATGGGTGAGCTGGGAGGGGCGGGGGACAACGGGCTTTGGCTGAGTTCACGTGACAAGACCTGGTGAGCTCAAGCCGGACTCCAACACCCCGGGAGTGTGGCAGTGGGAAACGGGTGTGGTGTGTCTGTCCGCCTTCTGGGTGTCTCCACCATCCTGTGTACCCACCCCCACGCCAAGATGGGCCCCATGTCCACGGCTTGATGATGTGAAAGCCCAGCCCAGCGTCCTCCTGGCTGGCTGCCCTCTCCACCTACTCACAGAGACGCCCTCAGGGTCGTGGCCAGTGCAGTCTGAGGCTAGTTCACCTGGCCAGCACGCACGGAGCGCTCCCTGGGCTTCCTCCTCACACAGTGAGTCTGGGGCCAGATCCAACCTGCACCCCTCCGTGTTAACCCAGCAGGGAGCGCGGAGCTCTCCCCACCAGGCAGCATTGAGGGAATGGTTTCCAGAAAATTAAACAATGAGTGAAGGATTTCAGATGTTCCCTTCTGTTTGGCTATTGGAATTTTCTAAGTGTTCTGCAGTAAACATGTATTCCTTTTTGGGGGGGAAAAAATCATGAAAGACTTAAAAATGAATTATCTATGCACTGCCTTAAGCTTCCTCCAGCACCCAGTTTAACCCTTTCTGGGTCTCGCTTGGAGACTCCCCAGCAGTGAGTGGCACAGGGATGGAGTGACGTGTTTACAGACCCCTTCATCTTCATCCATCCGTGGACCAACGGTGAATCAGATAAACGTGATCACTGAGGCCACTCAAGTTCCTTTTCAACTGGAGGGCAACCCTGCCCTAGACCCAATACCCGCCATCGTGTTTGTTGAGGAAAGTTAGAGAAATAAACGGTCCTAAGGGGGCCACCAGAAAATGAGGAAAATCAAAAAGCAAAACTCTCTAGTTTTTTAAGAAAACAACTTTCAGATTTTCACCAAAACATAGTGTTTTCTATCAAAATGTGTAAAATCTCCACCTTTCCCTTTCACGCCCCTCTTCCATGTGCCACAGACTGAGTCCTCTGTCTTCACACTGACCACTGGGACATGTGACACTGAACCTATGTGTCACCCAGGTTGGAAGTTCAACTTTAAGGCTCAAAGTCATCAACACTCGGTAGAACTTTTCCAGAGCCTCTCACTCCCTGGCTTCACGGGAGGTCACCCAACTGTGACACCACAAATCCCAGAAAACACGTCTGCAGGTCCTGGGAGCCCAGCCCAAGGAGGGCGGGCCAAATGCCTGACCTGTCCTGCACGCCGGTGTGTCCAACCCAGCAGCCCTCCTTGTCTTCCAGGCTCCTGACTGGGAGGATCGTGCTTGCAGGTGGATGTGACACCACATCCAGGAGCACCACAGGGAGCCCACTCCCAGAACTTTCTAGGGTCATGTGGACTTGCACACCCAAGAAAAAGCACCCCTGTTGCTTTGTGACCATACGTCGTAGGTGGCCCGATAACCTGATATTAGGCATCCACAGGCACCCAAGAGAAATGATGCAGGGGAATCCCACCCAGCAGAGACTTTGGGGACAGAGGAAATGGGTTCCTTCTGGACGTGGTGGCTGCCAGGATCTAGAAACCCTGTCAAGCAATGCTCTTGGCTTGCCACTGTGTCGCACATGGCTTTCCAAAGACCAGAACGTCACCCCTTCTCCTTCCATCCCCAGATCATCCTCCAAAGGTTGGAGGTGGGGATGGCGAGCCACAGTGGGTTTGAGATCGCCCCTGTTGGTTTAGGATGAAGAATGGAGAAGGCTGGGAGGATTCCATCAGGAGTGGGACTGTGGCCTCGGGATGGTGGAACGTTTTGGTGCCTTCAGTTCCCCACACGATGATTGGGGCCAATTATACACAGATCTCTCAAAATGCCACCTATTCTAGATTTCTAGTGGCTACAAGTCTTCACGGGACATAATGGTACTCAAACAGAACTCAGGACTACAGAGTGTTCTTGCTTCTTTTGTGGCTAAAGCTATCCCTGAGTCTCTGGAAGCGATAATTTTCCCGTTATCTGACATCTGCCAACAAAGCTATAAGCATCGCCACTACAGATTTTTATTGCAGAATTTCAAAAATCTGGCAAAAGCTAAGCAGCCAGGTGACCGGCTGGGTTTCACCTGCATCAGGACCGAGCTTCCAGGGAGTTGTCTTGGGTGTTCAGTTCGACACAGGAATGCTAGTCTCCAGGACATTCCACCGGAAAACCCACCGGAGACAAAACTCATTTACTTATAAAGGAGAATGTCCTACACCCCGATGCTGTTTGCATGCACGCCTGCTACGGAGCCGACGTTGGGCTGTGTGATTCAAGAGACTGGCTGACAAGAGCCACTGCAGCCCTCGGGGAGGCTCAGCCACTCCCCGGGCTCAGCACAGGAGCCCAGTTGATGGAATACAGTTCGTGGCCCGTGTGCCTTCTGATTCCAACCTACAGAGGAGACGCCACAGCTGCTGCCCCTGTGTCCCCTGCCCCACGTCTCGCTCTCTCCACCCCAAGTGGCCTAGATGCACAAGCTGGCCGCACTTATACTGTGCCTTACGCCAGGGTGGCCCAGTAGGACTCAGTTATGGGTTCAGTCGAGAGGACTCTTGTCAGGAGGACAGGGCAGTGGAACTGCTGGGAGGATTGACGTCACACTCCCAGCACCAACACGGGCTGCATTAACACGAGCTGACCACTCTCCTGGGTTGTCTTCACAACTGGCTGCGGCCGTGTGCTCACAGCTGGACTGTGGATCTATCTCAGGTGCGTAGGGCAACCCATGGAGAGAAGCCCAGCCCTGTGTCCACCCGCCATTGCTCTGAAGAGCCCGGGGAGGCTCCCGGCTGGTTCCACACCTGGCTGCCAAGGTGCACCCAGCTTCCTCAGTTGGCTGTAGCCACCAGGTCTACACCCTGTGACAGACCGCAGCACACTTTGGCCTGGCTGTTCTGGTCTCCGGGTAGGCAGAGGCTGCCCAGCCCCTGACAAAGTGACAATCACGACTTCCGTGAGCTGTGCAGAGATTCCTGGCTCGGGACCACCTGGCCACACAGTGACCGCCCTGAACTCTGCAGCCTGGCCCCTGCGTGCTGGCTGACTGGGATCTGGCAATGGCTGGAGGGCAGAAGCCTACACTTCTGCTGGATGGCCAGGGATGGGGAACAGAGCCACGCTCCCCCTAAACCTCTCTACTCGCTCCTTACACCCAAACCTGAGCTCTAAACCAGAAATCAGGAGAAACCGAGCACAACCAACTTCACACTCCTTGGAAGGAAAGGCTGGTGGTGTATTCTAAGTGCCAAACAATCATTCAAGGCCTCTTGGGGAGCCCCACAGATGATGTGGAGAGTAACTGACGCACTAACTTGGCTCAGAGTGAAGGAGCCTGTCTTCCTCACAGAGCATCAACGTGGAGATAGTGGGAAGAGTGCGCAGAGAGTCTCCGACAACGAGAGCCTGGCTCATTTATGTGGGCTGTGCTGTTTACATTGGAAAACAAACAAACAATCAGAAAGCAGGAGGGCAGAACAAATTGACAAACTGCACCGAAGTAACCATTCCAAAATTACATGAATCATGGCCTGTTTTGGAATAACTGCTCACTTAAAAGCAGATGTTGTTTAAGAAGGATGAAGGGAGTGTGCTCTGTGTTGGGAGGAATTTTTGAAAAGGCAGCTGCTTTCCGGTACCAGAAAAGATGGCTGCCTCTGGCTGGCTCTGTTGGCCAAAAACCCCGTCCTCCTTGAGACCCGCTGACCTGATTTGGCAGGTGGAATGAGCATGAGGAGGGTCCAGGGCAGACAGCACTCAGACGGGGCAAGTTCATCACCTGGACAGCCTCAGGGTCTGGCCCTGCCTGTTTCCCCTGGAGGACCACCTGGCTGCCTGGCTGCAAGGCGCGAGGGCCTTGGTGCGAAGCCAGGCAGAGCCGTGGTGATGATGGACGTCCTACCCTCAGCCGTGCACTGTATTCTTATCCAAGAGGTAAGCATGGGCTCTCTTCTTGCCCCTCCAACCCCACACTGTCCTTCAGTGAGCTAGTGATGATTCCCCAGGGGACGGATGGCAGGAGGACGTACAGACACCTGCTCCCCCTGGCTGCTCTGCTGTCCCTCTGCCTCTTTTCTTTCTCTCAAAACTATTTTGTGTGCTTCTTTGCTAAGTATCTGCTCCTCCCATGGTAGAATGCACCTCCAAGGGCAGGACTTTGCTCCTCTTGCTCCCAGCCATATGGCCACCATGGCGAACAAGGAGTTCTTGTGAATAAGCGGATGGACGCACAATGGGCCAATTATGGTGAGTCTGGAAGAGCCGCCTCCCTTCCATCTGCTGGTGTGAGCGGCGTCTTGTTAAAGAGCTCACCAACTAAGCAAGAATGGCTCCAGGAGTCAGGAGTCTGGGCGCTTTTTCCATCATACTGGAGGGATGTGTTTGCGGAAAACGGGAGGAGAATAACCCAGTGGAGCATCAGGCTCCATGATGCTGAGATCTCCCCGATGAAAGAGGGGGATGATGGCGACCGAGGGAGAAGGGAAAGGTAGGTCCTGGCGCCATTTTGGAATGAACCACTGGGAAGATGCAGCCTGACTGCTGCTACTGGGATCCCAGACTCAGGGCTGTTTCCCTACTTTGTCTTCCAAGACACTGGAGTCAGCTCAGCTTTCTCAGCTTTGGAAGATTCTGGACCATCTGGAAGAAGCTGAAAGGATGGAATCTCTCTCCATGGGCAAGAGAGTCAAAGCAGAGACAGTCCACAGTGATGTGCTCATTTTATGACCCTGCTGCCAGATCGGACATCTACGCACAAAATGCCTAAATATCAAAACCCGTAAGGAAGGTTCTGCCTGATGTCAGAACATGGCTGTGAGGAGAGAAGAAAGATGAATGCAAGATGGAGAAAGCACAGTGGCGATGGCTGGTTTCCTGGTGGTGCAATTCAGAGTGGGAGAGGTTCTGGTGAGTCTCAGTTTGAGTGTGAAATGCTTCAGGAAGGACAGAGGTGCCTGGGCACTGAAGGCCGCAGGAGGAATCTGCTCAGACCCAAGCCTGGGGAGGGCCAGAAGCAGGAATCCGAGGGTGTGTCCTTTCTGTGCAACGCCCACCCTGAGTGGGAACCCTTACAGCCCCTACCCCGGTCTCCACAAGTCCACACAGAGCCCCGGAGGGCTGAGATGGAAGGGCGTGGGCAGGCACACGGCTTGGCCTTACCTTGGACTTTGCTGGAGCCAGGCCCAGTGAGGAAGGCTCAGGACGCTCCCCTTTCACACTCAAAGCTCAGAAACAAAAGCCATTACATTCATATCCCAGCCAGATAAAAGTGACATCAGGCATGTAAAGTGACCAAGCCTTCAGGAAAGAGCAGATATCTCTCAAGAGCCAAACCGACTGTTTCAAAAACTTAAAGGGTCAACAGGTGGCCAATGGACACTGGCCAGCATGCTGCCTCGGGGACTTGTGACAGGGAAGCCAAAGGTACACAGGGGAATAGACAAAAATCTGGGGACCTCACCAAACTGTGTCACCCTCTCTTGGACACTTCTTATGAGGAAAAAAGCCACAGAAAAGGCAAGGCCTGGGGCTTGGGGTGTCCACTGGTGGACGAGTGCTGAGCCTGCACCTGGCCTGATGCAGCGCACCCTGAGCTGCAGCTGGGCATCCCTCACTGCGGTGGGCTGAGCCCTTCCCGGTGCCATCCCCAAGGCCACAGATGTTCCCGGGGTCGGAGGGGTGTGGCAAGCACCTAACAGTGGACATCTCTGCATTCCCTCCCTCCTGCACCGGGACACGGTGCCCAGGGAGTGTTGCTGGAGTAGCATGGACTCTCTAGACTGGTGTGCACTGGGCCATCTTTGCTTTTCTGGGCTCATCCCTGGGGGGAACTCGCAGCCCTGCCCTGAGCCCACGCCAACAGGCTGCTGCAGGGTGTGGGGAGGGTCAGCCTCCTGACTGGGCTCCCTGGCACTCAGAACACCCAAGTCCAGCTGGGCCGCCTCTGGCCAGCTGCCAGCCCTTGCGGTGTGCTCACACAGAGCTGTGTTCGCCTAGAGCAAGGGAGGCCCGGCACCCACCTGCAGGGAGAGAGGGGCTCCAGGGTACAGGTGACACTACACAGATGCCATGCAGGCGAGTCTGAGTCTCAGGAACCCAGGACAGCCAAGGGCCAGGGGCAGATGCTGGCCATGTCTTGGCAAGTGCCAAATCTTCAAGGAAAAGGACAAAACAAAGACCAAAAACCAAAAGAACCACTTCCCTGGTTCTGAGCCGTGCGTGGGTGTGGCCTGCGGGAGGACGTGGTGCAGGAGCCCTTTCCCTTTCCCTCCAGGGACAGCTTCCATATCCACATGCTTCAGGGTGTCTCAGAGGGAGACTGAGTCCCCTACTAGCTGGGGACGGGGTGTGGCACAAGCACTGCCGTCTCTCTGGCCTTTAAAGGTCCCTCAGTCTGGTCACACATTCTACTAGTGAGATGGAGGTCACGCTGGCCACACAGGAAACTCATCCTTTGGAGAATGACCCTCAAATCTGATCTTGGGCTTCTTCCTTTAAGGCAGGACGTGGGGCCAGGAGATGGATCCCCAGGTCCCTCACCAAGTGCCTACGAACAGCACATGGGGCTCAGGGAGCCGTATTTCTAGGTGGGGGGCCTTCTCTGTCACCAGGCCCCAGCCTGGACCCGTGTCCCTGGGAAGGGGCCTGCTGGGGTTGTTGACCAGGAAACGCAACACTGGCTGCGGCGACTTGCCCTGGTCCCCACTGACCTTCACAGTCACCCTGGGCCCAAGTAAAAGCAGCAGCGCCTGCCCACCAAGGCGTGGGGGGACACTCAGAACGTGCTGGGCACCCTCTCTCCATGCTGCTTTTCCTCCCCAGACTGGGGCCCGAGCACTTGCGTGTGGCCCCGACGTGCGCGCGCACACCTGGAAGGATGTATGCTTCTGCTGTTTGGAACTGGAAAATTTCTTTAATTCAGTCTATGCTGTATAACACAAATGTCCAGGAACCCACCGCCCACCCAGCCTGGGGCCAGGCCCCTTCTCGGCAGCCAGCCACACATATGTGCGCGCAGCCGTTAGATCGCATCTTCCAACAACTGAATGCAGAGGGGAACATGGGTGCACAGGTGTGTACATATGTATAGAAAACCGTGGTGTTCTTAATTCTGGCCCAAGATGACAAATCACACGTTGGTGGCACTCAGCAAGTATCTATGTCACTAAGGGCCTCGTTGCCTGGGCCGAGGCTGTCCCCCAGGATGCATGAAATACCAGGTCACCAGGAAGAATGAAGACTATGCTCACCTGTGGAACTGTATTTCCAATATAGGCATATATATGCGTGTGTGAGTGTGTGTGCAGGGGTGTGTGTGTGTGTGTGTGTGTGTGTACGCGCTATGCCTGTGAGGTTGCCAGAGTAGAAAATACCAGTTTATTCTGTTCGTACTAAGCATGTTAAATAAATTGGATTTTGTAACCTATAACACAAATTTTTTTAAAAAGGAACATTGAAGGTCTTCAAAAATTGCTACAGTACAAAAAAGTGTGTGTGTGTGTGTTTGTGCGTGTGTGTGTGTGTGTCTGTTGGTATTTATATATTTATATATGTATATTAACCAGAAATAGTGACTCTATCGGAAGAGAACCCCACCCCTGTTTTCTGTAAGATTTCGACACGTGATCTGCTCGGCTCCGGCTCTGGGCCGAGGCTCTCGGTCAGTACATGGCACATAATGGTATTATTGGCACAGGTTCAGAATCGTGGTACAAATCCCAGGCTTTGGTGGCCTCCTGTCCTTTCCTCTTGGCCTCCCTCTGTCTCCGGTCCCCCTTCTTGCATTTCTTCTTTCTGTTCTCCAAAGAAAACTCTGGAAGAAGGCAGTCACCCATAGGCGTGAGCAATTTTTACAAAAATAGATTTGGCCTAGAGCGTCCTGCTGCGGCTTTTCCCACCGGCAAACAGAAGTGGGAGGTGCGGGGACCTCCCCCTCGGAGAGTTTAGTTTTAGGTTTTGTGTTTTTGTTTGTTTTGTTTTTACAGGTTCACCAACGGAATCCTGGGTGGGAAGAACACAGAAGAGGTTAAATGGCAGCAGGCCCAGGCACAGGAGGCCCAGGGGACCCCGCCACACACCCAGCCCAGGGGCTCTGGTCCGTCCACAGACACTCAGTGGCCACAGAACACCAAGGTTCTCTTGAAGTCAGCCACCAGGAATGGGAGCAAGTGCTTGGAGCCCCGGAGCTGTGACACGTGCCCAACGCTTGTGTTCGCTGCTGCCGTCCACACAGGCCTGCTTCCTAAGAGGGGCTGGGCCCACCTCCTCCACTGACCCACGGGCACTGCACCCAGGCGTGCCGTTAGTGGGCCTGGGTGCACCCACCCCGCGGTCACTCCCCGTCCAGCTCTGACCAGCGAGCCGAGGTGAATGGCGGCCCTCACCCAGCCTGCTACCTCCCAACCACATATGGGCAGCTCCATGCGGCCCACAGTGCAGAGGCCACTCAGCCCTGTGGACTGTCCCCCTGCAGTGGTCTGGTGTCCCCTTTAGTCTAGCACTGGAGCCCTCTTGGAGGCTTGCTCTGCCTAGGTCCCCTACCCTCTCCTTCGTATTTCCAAGATTTGGGAGAGGGAAGGGTTTCAAAAAAATGAAGTAATTTAACACAGAGAGATATTCCTCTGGCAGGCCTACCTTCATCTGAATTTTTTTTGAAAGTTTAAAAAAATATATATATTGCATGATTCCAGCTCATGTGAGGGACCTGGAATTGTCATATTCATAGAAGGTCAGCAGACCGGGTACCCAGGGCTGGGGAGGGGCCTGGGGAGATGGACATTGGTGATAGCCGCTCGACAGCATCTCTCTCCACCCCAGTGTCTCCAGGTAAATTTAGAGAGAAGAGAGAGGTGGCTTCAACCCTGCATCTATAATGGCCATTTTAAGTCCAGTGTTGGCTCCTTGCAGATGTGGGGGGTCCCCTGCAAGCAGGGGCAGGTACTAGCATCAGGCCAAGGAAGGGGAGCCCAGGCTGCTAGGGCACCTGCAGGCATGCACTCAGTTCCTGACCAATCCTGCTGCTTCAACTTTGGCCCAGGGGGAGGGCTTTGATTTTTCTGTTCCAAAGTCTCAGTACAAAAGCCTCAGGGGCACTAAGCCTGGAGAAGGAGGCGGAGCCCAGGTTGGTGGAAAAGATGCAGGAGGTGGCCCTGGACCCCCAGGCTGGAAAAAGTTAGGCGAAGGCAGAGAAGCTGGTGCGTCACCATCCCCGGGATCAAGATCTGGGATGACTTCTGCCCTCTGCTGCCTGAGAGGAGACTTGGGCTGTGAATGTCCCCGGGGGCTCCTGGGTTTGATGCTTAGCATCTGCTTTTGTAAAACAAAGAGAACAAGCTGTCTGCAGCCAGGTCCCCTCTGGGCCCAGTAGCCACTAGTCGGTTTCTTCCCCACCCCACAGGGTGTTCTTGGTGCCGGATTTCAGAGAGCACAGTGTCCAGAAGGCCCCGGTTCTTGCTTTAAAAGAAAGTGTTCCTTGGAATTACAAAAGCTAGATACTCTATCAATGCATTAAAAAAAAAAAAGTAATAATGTGGGAAGGCTCAGGTGCATTTCTTACTTTTTTATTTGCAACGCCTTCAATGTATTTTTGAAAATAATAAAACAGTGATTTATTTCTCACTTGCTCCGGATTCAAGAGCCCTTATGGCTTTTGAGGCTACATTTAAGATGAAGTGGCTTTGGCAAATGGGAAGAGATGGAGGAACTCTAATGAGGTGTTGTCAAATTTACCTGGTCTAGGAAAAATGGCAGGATAGAGCCCACGGGCCAATGACAGGTGTGGGTCTAAGGTCCCTTCCGTGGAACAAGGAAGACCAGGCACATTCCTCTGTGTCCAGAACTATCTGCCCCACTGCAGAAGAGGTATGAGGCAAGAGTCATCTAGAGCCTACCAGGGGCTAAGCCCAGGGAAGTGGGCCACATCTGCCCATGAGCCTCGGTGCTGCAGACAACCTGCCTGGAGGGCACAGCTGGGTCCCCTGTGTGTGCGGGTGGGCGTGAGAAGGTGAGGACTGGTAAGGAGGATTGCAAACGGCCACCTCTCCACTAGAGATGCATTCAGAGTGTCTTAATGGCTACGCAAGAGGTGAATACCTCCACATTAAACTAAACCTAATTTAATGCTCTAGTATTAATTGCTACTTGTTTAAGGGACAGTAAGTAGCCCAGCAAATCTGAGAGGCCTCTCTGGCTGTTCTCTGCTCCATGCTCATGCCCAGTTACTCGTGGGTTTTTAGAATCTCAACACATTCATCCCAGCAAGAGATGAATGGTTCGTCACCAAATAGAGATGGGATCTGTCACCATGCAGAGATGGGACCTTTAGGCATTCATCGAGGACTAACAAGGTTGCCTGCCCAGCCCTCCCTGTCCACGTCCACAGAACGTCACCAGGAGCGAACGAGGCCTTTGTGTGGCTGACGTGGAGGCTGAGCTCAGCCAACTCAGATTGAGTCTCCAGGGCGCCTGGCTCTCCTCAACTCAATGATGTCCCCTCCAAGACCCACAGGGAGGGGCTCAAGATGCTTGTACAGGGACATCTTTCATGTCAGCGGGGGTGGTCCTGAAACAGCTCCTGGGGCAGAGTGGGGAAGCGGGTGCCCAGGGGCCCGTCTGGGGCACCCCATCTCATGCCCTCTGTGCCAAGAGAGCTCACCAGTGCTGTTGGTGGTGCTAAGGGGACAGCGGATCCCTGTAGAGGGGTTTCTAGAGTAGAGGAGTAAGTACAAGTCCGCTCCATCCCCTCAATTTCGTGTTTTTGTAAAAGTGGTGTGCTGTGGCTGCAGGCTCCTGGACCCAGGAAGTGCCCCAGGTCAGGCCTCTGGATGCTCAGGAGCTGGCCTCCGCCTGCAGAGCTGGGCCTATGGAGCCCCAGTCCCTGATCTAGCCAGCTGGGGCTGGCTGGGGGGAGCAGGCACAGAGGCCCATGCCAGTGGGAGGGCTTGGTCACCCTGCAGGGGGCTTGGGAAGCAGGGCCTTTGGACGGGTGGGCAGGGTGCAGCTCTGGAACAGGCAGCTAGGGGTGATCCTGTCCCTGCACTGACAACCTAACTGACCCTGGCCAAGGCACTTAGCCTCCCTCTGCCTTGAGAGTGGGACTCCTGGGAGGAGCGAGGGAGTCCTTGTGCCCAGTAGTGGGCCGCCATCAGAGCACACAGATTAGGGAGCCTCCCCCTGAGGAGGCCACCTGGAGCAGAGGTGTGCGGCCTGCAGTCTGAGGGCCACGGCTCCTGGGAGAGGGGAGCAGAGAGAGGCCTGCGACATGCAGGCCCAGCATGTCCATCCAAGCCGCCTTCAAGCTGCGAGGGACGCTGGTGCCCATCTGGCCCTGGGACCTGCTGATACCTCACCAGGGTGCTGGGGCCTCCACTGCCAACAAGCAGCGCCCTGTTGCTAGCTCGGTCAGGTCACCAAAGGTGGCTGACTGCAGCCCCAACAAAGGGAGGCACGTTGAGCAGACAAAGGCCCACTGTTGCTTCAGAGGACGCGCATGCCCGCGCTGCTGCCTGACGTGGGGCTGGGCGGCCGCCCGCCCTGCGCAGGAGGCTTGTTTCAGTCTGATCTAATTACTCTGCTGGCCTGTGGGCAGAGCAGCCTGGCTTCAGGACAGGGAGTGAGGGCTGGAGATTTGATTTGGGCTTCATTAGCACTGGGATTAGGAACCCACCACTTCATTCCTGCTCTGCCTGCAGCCCGCCCCTCGGCCCCAGCCAAGTGCTGAAAGCCAAAGCCTGGGGGCCTGGTGGCTCTTGGCCTCACTCTGGCCACTGCCTTTCCCACTGGCTGTCTCATGGGAAAGGAGAGGGACAAGCACAGAGATTGCTGTCAAATGCGGGGCAGCGGCTCCTGGGAACAGGCTCCTCCTCTTGGAAGGCACTGAGGCCTGGTCTGGAGGAGCGTGTGCCGAGGGCGGGTGAGGGTCCCCAGCAAGCCTGACACCGCAGAGAACACAGTAGAACAAAGCAGACCCCCTGGCTGGGTGCACGCCTGCGGCCTGTGCTTGTGGACACTCTCTCCCCGGCAGCCCCACGCTCAGAGATCCAGACAGAAGAAAGCAATTTAACGTCAGCATCCACGTTAATATCGCTAAAAGCCAACGAAATGTCCCTACCCAGCAGAGCGTGGAAGACTCATCATCCTGGTTTGGTGCTGTCCCTGGCTTCATATTAGTAGAGGCCTCAACTCTTCACTTTCTTGCTTTATCATGCTCTTTCTTATCTCTTATTTTTATATTTCAAAATTGTATTTTCATTCCGCCTCCCGCCCTCTCCCAGGTGAAGTCCTGTGCCGGGGGTGCCATGCCTGCCCACGCAGCGGTGGCCCTAATCTCTTCCTGTTGGGGAAAACGAGAACCGGCAGAGCGGGTTTCCCTGCCACGCAGGCCTGCTTGGGTGGCCCTCTTAGGAAGGCTGGAGAGACACAAGCCACCTTGCTCCTGGAGCCTGCCCGGGTCTGGGCTGCTCCTGGGGACCCAGGACCTACCTAACCAAGCACTTAGAGACCACCCTGTGGATTGCATTCAGGGAACCTGACAGCAGGTGGGTTTGCATTCATGGGAAAGCCACTCCCAGGAAAAGGACCCCCAATTATCCCAAAGTCCGGACAGGGAGAGGGCGGGCGGTAGTGGGGAGGGGAGAACACGCCAAGAGCAAAGAGAGGAACAAACCTGAAGCAGACACGTGGCGTCCGCCCTGCCCCCAGGAGGTAAAAAAGCCTTCCGCCAGTCAGCAGGAGATTTCAAACCATTTCTCAGACACAAAGGCCACAGGGATGAGATGCCGGTCAGCAGAGGAGGACCTGTGGAGAGCAGAGGGATGGGTGTGAATGTCCTCTACAGGATTCTGTGTCCCCAGGTGGATTCTGAGAAGCCATGTGTAAGGGGCCTCTGGCCTTGCTCAGGAAGGGACGCCCCCGTCTCGGGGCAGGGAGAGGTCTACACTCACCGACACTTCCTTCCGGCCTGGAGGGCTGCCGCACACAGGCCCCGGTGCGCACACTCTGGCGTGGGCCTGGAAGGCTGGCGCCCCACACTCAGGCTCTCCCCAGATTTCAGTTTTGGAATTGCCAGGGTGAGCCTAGAGCTCGGGCCTGTGTCTCTGAGGCAGGGATTCGATGTGCCGCACTGAGCAGGAGGGCCTTGTGCAGTGGCTCCTGATTTCATCACCTTGGAGTCCAGGCCACTGTGTCCCAAGGCCAGTGACATCCAGCAGAGAGCACCTTGGGCCAAACGCCAGAACCCATTCCAGCCGGGCCTCTAGGCAGGGCGTGAGCGCGCCGCTGTGCTGACCCCGCCCTCGGACTCAAGCATGCAGGGGAACAGCACTGAAAAACCAGCCCCTGCCCAAAGCAAGTCCCCTCCCCAGAGGCCGGAGCATGGGTGCTGGGCCAGGACTCAGCCAAGCCAGTGCTTGCGCTTTCCGTGGGACGTCCTGAAAACCTCTCTGCTGGTTCTTTGTGAGCACAGTTCCCTGGAAGGCCAGGGTGTCCCCAGTGAACTCCCCCGACGTCCACGCGTGAGAGCAAAGTGTTTCAGAGCGGCGGCTCTGAGTCCTCTGTGCAGGGCTGGGCTCCCTGGGTGGGAAGGAGGCGCCTCAAAGCTACTTCAGCAAGTCCCCACTGCAGCATCGGGAGCCCACGGAACCGCGGACACTAGAAATGGCCACAGTACCGCCAACACCAGAGGTGGCCCTGGCAGCCCTTGATTGCCAAGGCCCTGCCTCCCTGTCCCCCAGCAAATCAGAGACAGGGCAGGTGGCTTCTCCACCTTTCCCCAAGGCCACCCCAGGTGAGGCTCCTGGGTGAACTCTCAGGAGTGCTGGGGGCGGGGACCCTCAGGGCAGCCTGGAGCCTGCTCCCTTCTCCCTGAAGTCTGTAAGTTGTTGGGTACTTTTCTTTTTGAATTTACAAAATGATGCACGAGGGCTGCTCACTTTAAAAAAATAGCTGATTGATATTTTAATTTAATTCTGGACAAACCTTGAGAAGCTGACTCAGGGTTTCTCCAACACCCCAGGGGTGGCCGGAGGAGGGTGTCTTCTTTGAGGGATGGCACGGGAATGATAAAAAGAGCATTTAATAAGCCGCGTCTGGACTCTGATTGGCATCTGGTGTTTCTGCCCCACGTGCTGCTGATGCTTACTGCCGGGTCGCAGAGACCCTGACTCTGGGCAGGGCCAAGTCTAACGTGTCCATCCTCGGGAGGGACAGCTGCATGGCTGGCTTTGAACCCCGGGGTTACGGGCACTGCCTGCCCCATGTAGCAGAGAACGCAGGGGAGCCCGCGGCACCTTTCCCTGCCCACACCTGGGGATTCCCGCCATGCTGCTGTTCCCTGGGGGAGGCGACGTGCCCATGGGTACCTACCACCTGCCTCTTGTTTGGCCAAAGTGGCTGTCTGCGTTGCTGGCCCCTCAGTGGTCTGTAGGGCCACCTGACCTGTCCAGGGGCTGCAGCGGGGCCACAGCCAGCGCCAGGGTCCGACCCAGGAGCAGCGCGTGGGACCTGCCCACACCGAGCTTACCGGTTCCCATTGAACGTGGACTTGTACTCCCCCGAGGGGTGCAGCGTCTCGTCGGTGTACACGGGCACGGACGCCCTGACACACTCGTGGGAGCACTGCAGCGTCTCGTTGTAGGCCGTGAAGATGTCCATGCTGCTGGGCACCCGGGCCGGGGTGAAGTCCGTCAGGTTCTGGCAGCTCTCCTCCTGCTGGTTGATCTTGCGCTGGTGGCTGTTCCTCCGGGTGTTCCCGCTTTGGGCGCAGCTAGGAGAGAGAGGGCTCGGGGTGGGGGGCAGGCAGGGCCCGACCCGCCGCTCGCCCGCTGCAGGTGGAAGCGTCCCTCAGGCACGAGGCAGACGCCATTTAATATTAGATGGTAATTCCCAGCCTCTTCAGAAAGATCAACCACCATCAAGCAATCAGCGCTTTTTTAAAATACAAAATTTGAATTTCAAATATGGCCATTAGCTGAGGGAGCGCTGTCGGCTGAGAGGGGGGGCTGCAGGCCTTGCTCGGCTGAAGGGTGCCAACCGGACCACGGAGCTGACCCCGGGTCCCACAGGCACCTCTCAGCATGCAAACTGGTGGTGCTCGCTGCCGGGGGGGCCAGATGGCGGGGGACCCCTGGGGTCCAGTCAGGGGTGGACCATGTGACAGTCTCCACGGAGAGTTGATAAGGAGGGGTTCCCCGTCCTCAGCCCAACCAATTCACAAGCCAGAGAGGAGCCTGGTGTGTCCTTCGTCCCTGACAGGGTCTGCAGGGGCTCTCCGGCTTGTCGTCCTCGGCCTCATCCCTCTCTCTGGATCTCAGGGGCTTGCAGAGGCCACTGAGGCTGAGCAGGGGACTCCTGCCCTTGTTCATGAAGGCATGCAATGGGCAGGCACTCGGTGGCCTCCTGGGTGCCCTCTAAGGACAAGTTTGCGAGGAGGTTGAGGGGGTGGCTGGGGGACCTTCCTGTAGCTTGGGGAGCCAAGGACACCCCCTGTGGAGTCTGTCTCCCCGTGTCCCCCTTTTATTCCCAGAGCCCGTGTGAAGTGAGGGGCACGCTGGGTGGGAGGGGACCCTGTCTTCCGGAAGTCCCACTCACTCCCTGCCTCTGCCTCCTGCAGTGGCCTCCCCACCCCAAAGGAGAAGGTGAGCACCAGGCCGAGGCCACAGAGGTGGCCCCTGGTCATGGCCCTCGCCCCCTGGTCATGGCCCCTCGCCCCCCGGGAGGTTTTCCCGGGACTCTGGCGTCTTCCTGCAGACCAGGTGTCTAAGAACCGAGAGGACGGCTGGGCCACCTGCCACAGGGCGCTATGCCCTGTCCCCTTTGAGGGCATGATGCCCTTCCCAAGAGGGCCCGAGGGGTTTGTCCTGCTAGACGTCCATCTGATCCAGGGGTTTTAACCCCGGCCTGGGCCAGCCCTGCCTGAGAAGCTTCAGGACAACCGGTGCTGTCCTCGTCTCCTGCCCCCGAGGACAGGTGGGGCCCCTGGGCTGGCTGCAGGAGGCGGCAGCCTGGAGACCCGGCATGGGGGGGGGGGGCTCCTGGGTTGTGCCCCACCCCCCTCTGTCAGACCCCACCAGTAGGTGCCTGGTCTCCTGCTCCAGTGCCTCCCTGTCTGTTTCACATCGTGTCTGCAGGCTGGCGGACCTGGGGCCAGCTGCCCCACGGGGACCTGAAGCTCTTGAGCTAGCTGGAGGCACCGTGGCTGCGGGTGGCTGCAGGCGGCAGGGTCACCCAGCAGCTCCCTGGGTGGCTCAGGAGTGTGTCAGGTGTGCGTACCCAGTAAGGCTGGCCCCAAAGTAGGCCACTTTCCAGGAGGGACAGGTGAAGGCAGGCTGCCCGCGGCAAAGCGTGACCTGCTTCAGAAACAGTGGCTACCAGGGGGCAGGGGAGGGGCTGGGCAAGGCTGGCCAGCCACTGGCCACCCCAGACCGTGGGGCAGGTAGGGTGGTCCCTGCCTTTCCAGGGAAGGGCCTGGGGGTGATGAAGTAGAGATTGTGCTGGGGGCACCCCAAGGTGCACAGGGATCCAGGAGCAGAGCTGGGGACGGGGGCAAAGGTGTCCTGGGAAGCTGAGCCCGTGGCTTCCTGCTGCAAAGGAAGCCACGTCATGGAGCAGACTCCGCCTAGCCGGCGGCCAAGGGGCCCAGGCCAGGCTGCGTGGACCGTCCTTCCCCAAACGGGAAAACCACACAGAGGCTGCACCTCCGAGCCGGAGTCGACAGGTCAGCGCCTCGCTGTGCACACCTCCCTGGGGACCCCGCAGCCCCCCATTTCCAGGCCTTACCAATTTTTTAAGACAAGAGTTGTGATGAGGGCAGCGATGACCATGATGAGGGAGACGGTGATGGTGATGATCTGATGCACAGCCAAACCTGGAGGAGGAGACAGCGTCAGGGCCGCGCCGGGGCTCCCGCCCAGCTGCTCCCGCCTGGGTCAGGAAGGGACGCTCCTGGCCTGGGCTCGCAGGCCCTGAGCCAAGACTGGCCCCAGGCGGCTGTGTCCTTGGCCTGCTGCTCTTACTGGCTTCAGATGGGCCCCCAGGAGACCTTCCCAGAGGACCTCCTGCCCCGCCTTGCACCTGAGTTCTGCTCCTGAATTCTGCACCCATGAGCATGGTGGGGGTGAGGACAGGTTTGGTCTAACCCCAAAAAGGCCAGGGTGGCCCAGGACCTGAACACAGACAGTCTGCCCTCCCTGCCTGTCCCTCTCTCTGGTGGGGGAAGGAAGGCAGGTGGGCAGTGGGCTCAGAAGAACAGGCTGCTTCAGCAGCAGGACAGCCAGAGCCTGGCCAGGAGCTGTCTGCTGGCCATGCAGGCACATGCCTGAAGACAGGGCCTCCCTCTCCCTCCTCCCAGTGTCCCATCCACAGGAGCAAGGGGCAAGGGAGAGGGGCAGGCTGGCAGCAGCTCCTGCCTCTGGCCCCCACCCCAGGCCCATTCTTCCTAACCACATCTGTCATAGCCTTCCTGGGACATGGACACTAAGATCATTCCTGTCCGAGTGCTGGGCCAGGGCCATCTGAAGGTCCACCACCCTGGCTCTGTCCTTCTGCTGTTGGCTAGACCTACATCTGGGGAGCTGGAGGACAAAGGCCTGCCCTCCTGCCCCGCTGATCAAACTTGTGGGTGCCCACCCTGCCTCCAGGGGGCACCCAATCTTAATGCCCACTCTGCAGAGAGCTGCCTGTCCCACCTGACCAAGCAGGTGGGCGCGGGCTGAGAGCACCTGTGCGTGTTCCTGTGGGGCAGATTGCAGAGTGTCGAGATCTCTCTGGTGGCCTCCCAGAGAGCCTCACAAACAGATGTTACCTCTCTGCCGAGAACCATCTCGTGGGGGAAATTGTTAATAAATAATTAAAAGTTGGCACGACCGGAAAACGAGCTCTGCCTCCCCCCTCCCCCCTCTGTGGGGGCCACTGCCGTTTGTCAGGAGGGATTCCCATTCCCAGCCCACGGGACAAGCACCACCAGGGAACGAGCAGCTGACACTGGAGTGTCATGGCGCAGTTCATTCATCTGCCACGCACCCGCTCACCATCTGTTTGCTGTGCACCTTCTGTGTGTCACACGGTGCCAGTGGTGACCCTCTCAGCCATGATGCCCACTCCTAGGGAATAGCTGCTTGGGCACTTCTTGAAGTTGCAGGATTCTCTGCTAGTTCTGACCCACAGCCTTCCGTACACCTGTGCCCCATCTGTGGCACCTGCTGTGACCCTCCAGGTGAGTGAGTTTCCCTCCCTCCAGGGCTGCCAGGTCAGTGTGCCAGCGGGGCTGAAAGCTAAGGTCCACTGCAGGCACCATGCTCAGCCGCACCCAGGTGAGTGCTCCCCCACCGGGTTCCCTGAGACCCGACAAAGACCTGTGGGCAGAGGAAGTGTTGAAAGGACGCCGTTTAAGGGACAAGCATGGAGGGTGTTGCCTGCTCAGTGTGCACCTACCCTCCGTCCACACCCTCCCTCAGCCTCGCCAGGACACAGCCGTGCTGCCAGGAAGAGGACGAGCCCATCCTGTGTCTGTGCTTCCTGGGATGAGGAGGAGGCTGACGTGTGGAAAGGGAAGGTGGGGATGGCAACTGAGGTCCTGCTGGTGACAGTGTGGATTATGGTGATGGTAGGATGATGATGGTGATGGTGTCAGCAATGGTGGTGGTGATGGTGATGATGATGTGATGGTGATGATAATGAGGATGGTAGGATGATGATGGTGATGGTGGTGGTGGTGATGGTGGTGATGGTGATGATGGTGATGGTGATATGGTGATGGTGGTGGTGCTGATGATGGTGATGATGGTGATGGTGGTGATGATGGTGATGGTGGTGGTGGTGATGATGGTGATGATGGTGATGATGATGGTGATGATGGTGATGGTGATGGTGGTGATGATGGTGATGATTGTGATGGTGATGATGATGGTGATGATGATGGTGGTGATGATGATGGTGGTGATGGTGGTGGTGATGATGATGGTGGTGATGATGGTGGTGGTGATGATGGTGATGATGGTGATGATTGTGATGGTGATGATGATGGTGATGATGATGGTGATGATGATGGTGGTGATGGTGATGATGGTGGTGGTGATGGTGGTGATGATGGTGATGATGATGGTGATGATGATGGTGGTGATGATGATGGTAGTGATGGTGGTGGTGGTAGTGGTGATGACAGCAATGGTGATATTGTTTGTGATGATGATGATGATGACGATAGCGATGATGATGGTGATGGTGGTGGTGATGAAGGTGATGTGAAAAGAAAGATGGTGATTTCACTAACATCATCATCATGCCTGTCCCCATCATCATCCCTATCATCTTCATCATCAGTGTCATCCTGTCACCAACATCATCAACGTTGTCATCGTCACCGTCATCGTGATGGTGATGGTGGTGATGACGGTGGTGGTGATGTGGAAGGCAAAGGTACTGATGGTCACAGACATGCTCAATGAGCTGTATCAACAGTCAAGTGTGTTCTTATCCCATTTATTCCTGGTACGAGTCACAAAGGTAGACACCGTCATCACCACTATGGAAGGGAAAGCCATCTGGGAAGCTGGTGCGACTTCCTCCCATTCCGTGGGATCTGCTGTTTCGAGGCCGCACTGAGAGCAGAGGTGTCCCACCACCTTGACTCCCTTGCAGTTAGCCCAAGGGTCTGCTCACCCTGGTGGGCTCCCTCCTCTTGTCTCCATGTCAGAGGCTGCTCCTCTTCCTTCCCGGAGCTTCTACGTCGCGGAGGCAAATGCTAGCCCCACCCTCTCCTGCGAGGGAGGCCCTTGAGGAGAGCTTTCTCCAGGCCCGTGCCCGGGGTCTCTCAGCCGTTTTGTGTCAATTCCCACAACAAGAACTTGATCTTTCTTGGTCTAAAGCTGCCATGCTCTCGGCCAACACTGAACACGTGCAGAGCACAGAGTGAAGAGGGCAGGGCGAGCCACAGGGAGCTGCAGGACGGACGGACGGATGGAGAGGCCAGGCCCTCAGAGGCACAGAGCGTCCCCTGGGAGAATGGCGTGCGTCACACGTTGTCTAACCTCTGCAGGGCCAGAGAGGGAACCTCGGTGTCTTGACCTCTGATTGCCAAGGGAGCTCTTGGTGGGTGGAGTCCCCGTGGGGCTGGAAGGCTCTGGAATTCTCAGAAAGGCAGCGGGACCCTCAGTGTTTAACGCCCTGCCATCTCCTGGGTGAGCTGGGAAGGCATCGGTTTTCCTCTTCTGAGGAATCAAAGAAACCGAGAGCAGGGGAGGGTGCAGCGGGCTCACGGACGCCTCGTGACCACTCACTCGGAACAGAAGCCCAGCTCTTTGCCTGAGGCCCTTGTGCACCTGGGGGCTCCTTATAAAGGACCAAATCTTCCTGATTTTTATACCTGCTCCCTTCCTTGGGCATGCACAATACCTAGCATAGGATCTCGCAGCGGCCGCTGAATGTCATATCATTGAACTTACAACTGAGAAGTCCAAAAAGAAACCAGGGGAACAGGAGCAAAAGACGATGATGGTATTTCCAACGTCGTCTTGTTCTGGAGGCCTTTCCCCCGCCTTCCACGTGAATTCTCCCCCTTGGACTTCCCAAATTAAAATTGAGAGGAAGCAATGTGTGGTTAATGGCCGGAGGAGAGGGTCTGGACGACTAACAGGATGATGAACGGCTCGGCTTCTTGAGTGGACGCTTCTCCGCGCTGAGCTCCACGCAGTGGTGCACGGAGCCCAGCCTCCTCCTGTGCTGTTCATACCCGTCTGACTAACCAGGAGCCGAGGCCTGGAGAGGGAAGGGCACTTTCTCCTGGTCACCTGGCAGACCCAGGATGAAGGGCAGTTGCCTGCTCTGGAGTCACTGAGAAAATCAAATAGCTAAACCCCAGCCCAGCACATCGCAGCCAACCTTTGTCTGTGATTGGTATAGATAAAGGCTTTCCCACTCCTCATGTACTTTGCTTGCAAAAAACCCAGCTTTGTGTTTCTAAGTCTCACACCTGGGCTTTGACGGGCTCCTGCATAAAATGCCACAGCTATGAGAAGAACCTACAGACCCTACCTATGGTCAGAGAGGGGAGAGAAAGACCGGGTTTTTTGGAAACATGATCCTAATAATATTGGCAGGAAGCAGTTTGGAATATGGAAAACCCTAAAGGATTCATCATCCCTTTCCCTATCTGGAATGCTGGTTGCTAGTCAGAGAACTGAGCACGGTGTGAGAAGTTGTTTATTGTCTAAATCATCTGTCCAATCATTTGGTCCTCTCTAAATGCCAGGAGCCCCTTCCTTATTAGTGTCGAGTCCCTCACTTCTTCACGTGGATCCCAGACAACTTTGTCGTAAAGGACCGGAGAGTAAGTATTTCAGACTTTACAGGAAATATGGTCTCTGTGTTAGTCAGCTTGGCGGTACTACAACCAAATACCTGAAACAGCTAACTGTAGAAAGACAAAAGGGATTTTTTAGCTCACAGTTTGGGTTGTTCTTGGTTTGGATCTTTGAAAGAGTTTGAAAGTTTAGTTGAAACACCGCTGGGATTCAATTCCCTGATCTCCTGTTCTAGACCTTCTAAGGAAGGTGCCATCCCTTGGTTTAGATCTTAGGGTCTCATGTTGAGAAGGCTTAGTGCCCGGCTGTTGGTATATGGGGAGCTGGAGGAACCTTCAGAGGTGGAGACCGAGTGGAAGGAGATTAGTGGGCTGGGCTGTGCCCTTGAAGGAGCCGTTGGGACCTCAGCTCACACTCCCTGCGCCTCCAGCTGCCACGAGGGGAGGAGGTGGCTCTGCCCACGCCCCTCACGTGACCTTGTGCCTCACCACCTTCCCACAGCGAGGGGGGACAGGCAGCCGGGACGGAAACCTCCAAGACGGTGGCCAAAGTAAGGCTTCCCTCCTGTCACACGCCAGGTTCATCTCACGCCCTTTCACAGAGGCAGAGAGCTGACCAGCCCAGAGGTCCCAGGTCATGGCCCCTGCCCGAGCTCAGGTCTGGGAGGCTGGGTCACACGGCAGATGGTGACGGGAGGTGCACACGCGTGCTAGCAGACGGCTTTGGGAGCCAGGGCAGAGAGGCTAGGGCCCCACAGGCCCCAGGTCCCCAGTGAACCAGGACCTCCCATGGGCCACCTCTTAGAGTTTCACGCCACCACCCTGGGGGGACCTCCAATCCCACGACTTATACACACCACGCCCAGCCCAGCAGGCTGTCACAGCTACTCAGCTGCTGTCCTGGTGCCAAAGCAGGCCACCGACAACATGTCAGCCAACGGGTGTGGCTGTGTCCAGTAAAACTGTGTGAACAAGAACAGACCCCAGCCACGTCAGCCCACAGACCCCAGTGTCAGACCCCAGGTCAGACGAATAGCCCAAGTGGCCTTGCTTATAAATCAAATAGAACTACAAATCTGCTTTGCATGATCAATTAACACTGAGACTCAAATTGCCGTCTTTTGGTTTGAAAGATTAGCACCTTCCTGGTCATCTCCACCCACCCACTGTCTGCTGGGATTTCCACTGGCCGCTGTCAAGACGATTGCAAAGACAGCCTTTAACTTAGGCCCAGCCCACAGCATGGGGCAGTGGCGGCCTCACCCCGCTGAGCTGGACCTTATGAAGCAGCCTGAGAGCAGACGGCTTCGCATGATGGCCCCCGGCAGAAATCAGACAGACAGGATTCCTGATTTGGGGCAACTCAGGAAGAAACTGGCCAGTCTGATCCCTTCACTGACCCTCCGAATATTACAGCCATACCTCCCCCTCAATGTTTTCCATTTGCGTTAAAAAGAACTGCATCTTGGAAAGGTGTTTCACTTGTGAATCCTTAGCAGGGAGAGGACCCCACCCCACTGACCCTCCACAGGACTTTTCCGGCTCTGCACATGCCTGTCCTCAGGAGGAAGTGCCCAGGGCTGCCCTTTCCCACGGCGTCTCTATCCACACCTTGAACACTCTGGTGAGTCTCTGGAGGCCGCTAGATAACACAGGCAGGAACATGTGTCCACCAAGCCCACTGACCCTGGCCAGGCAGCTCGGGAGCCATCTTCCTGCCAGCTGTCAGGAGGGCTGATCAGGCCGACAGGGATGTCACCTAAAGGGCACGTACTCGCCACGGTCCCAAGAGAGGAGAAGCACCCAGCTCTCCCCTCTCCACTTCCAAGGTCGACACACTGAATCCCATCGAGAAGCTCTTTGCAATGCAGACCTGGTCCTGGAGCCGGGAGCCCGCTGTGTGTGGATCTCGCTCCCCTTCCTGACAGGTGTTATTGCTCCTGCTAATTTAGGGGCTCTTTCTGCTCCTGGTAATTGCCACTGTATACTAATGTGCTGGGAATCAGCTGCCATCCTGATAATGAAAAATTATACCCAGAATAATGGATGGGGACAGATGGATTACCAAGCTCTGCATCAATCAATAGGGCTTTTATGGTTATATTTGTGGTGGATTGTAATAAGATCAGGCCCTGAAGATTGATGTGGAAGTTCGTAATCCATCTCTGGGTCTGAATGAGGTCTTATTAAAAGGAGCCGGATCAAACACGGGCCACCGTCCACTGCAAAAACAAAGCCACCGCGAGCTTTCCCTTCCAGCCCGTGAGGAGGTAGGTGGCACATTTGGCCGTCACGCTTGGATGGAGGCGGGAGCAATGGCTCTGGAATTTGCCAAGGTAAATGGATGACAGTTCTGTGCTTCTGGCAGCCTATTTTACAACACAGGGTCTCACTTGCCTGAGTGATGGGAACAAAGATCTCCAGTCACTCAGTGCAAGGCTCTCCATCTTGCAAGGTTGAGTCTGATAGGCGAGAGGTGACGCTGTGTACCCCCAAATGCCAATTTTGAAGTTTTCAAGGAAAAATAAGGCCACTGGCTTCTATGGCAGGAACACCAAAAAGTGTGCTGGTTTGAGTTACCTGGCAGAGGCTTCCAAGGGCTCAGTATAATAGTCACAGTTCTCCAGAGAAGCCCAACAAGCAGGAGATACATCATATCATATTATGTCAGATATGCATATTCATATTTCAAAGGAGATCTACTAAGGACATTAGCTCTTGGGGTTCCAGGAGCCAAGAAGTCCCTTAGGTGCCATCGGCAAGCTAGACAGCCAGGAAAGCCAGTGGTGTGGTTTGGTCCAGTCACAAGAGCTAAGAAGGAGACATCTGATGGTGTGAAGCCCAGGCCCAGGAGGAGAGTGGACACTGCTGTGAGTCCCAGAGTCTGAAGACCCAGGAACCAAGACCTTTGAAGTCCAAAGGCAGGAGAATGTGGGCGTCCCAGCTCAGGCAGAGAACGTCCCTTCTTCCTCTGCCTGAGTCTTCAACTGACTGAACGATGCCCGCCAGGCCTGGGGAGGGGGGTCTGTGCTCAGTCCACTGGTCCAAGGGCCGATCTCTCCCAGAAATACTGTTTTACCAGTGATCTCAGAGTCTTTCAGCCCAGCCAGGTGGACTCACAGAACTGACCACCGAGGGTGACCCCAGCTAGGGGGTGCATCAAGCCTAGACTAGCCTCCACTCCTCAGAGGTCCCTCCAGCTGAGGACAGGGTCCCTCACAGGGAGGAGGCACCGCTGAGGGAAGGCTGTGCTGACATCTCATGGGGCGGTCTGCCCAGCGAGAGGGGACCTTGGGGGACCACCCACCAAGAACCAGGGCCAGCTGGAGCCCTGGCCTCACTGGGGGCTCATGTGGCAGTGCCTGGAGACACTTGGTATTCAGAACTGGGGCTGGGGTGGTTCTGCCGGCATCCCGTGGGTGGAGGCCAAAGAGGCTGGTGAGCAGGCTTCAGAGCGCCGCCGTCAACATGCTGAGGCCGAGCAGCCTCCGGTGACAGGGTCAGGGGTGTCCCTTGTTCACACCTTCTGTGGCCTCAACCTGCAAAATCTGAGCGCTCTCTTGCCCCCTCCCCTTCACACCCCTTTCTGCTCCAGGCCTTCCTTTCTGAGCAGGGTGGAGAGGCCGCAGGAGAGTGGCTTCCTGCAGCTAAAGTGACCCTGACTTCAGGGCACAGGGCCAGGTGTCACCGCCACCGGGGGCTGCAGACCACAGGGAGGGCCACAGGGATCTCCTCAAGGTGGCCCAGCGCAGAACGCAGGCCAGACATTGCTGGAGGCGCGTGTAGAGCTTAGAAAAGCCATGGAGCCCGGAATTCTAGCTTCTTGCAGCTGGAGCACACCGGCGAGATTCAGCCGTGGGAAGAAGAGCATGGGGCTGGGTCCAGGAGAGAGCAGGGGGTGAGCTCTGATGGCCCTCCAGAGGGCTGTGGGCAGCGCTGACAACCCGCATGGGGTGTTGCTAATGACCGATGCTCACCTGAGCCTCGGTGGCCACAGCTGTTGGGGATTAACATGCAGAGATGGTTGAGACCTGCACGGCTGACCTAGGTGTCCAGCCCTCCACAGCCCACCTGGATATAACGAGGCCTAAGGCCTTTATCTGGCCTGGCCCAAGGCTCCCAGGTAAACAGAGACTCTTACCATGCGGGACAGCCTCCCCGGAGCCTGGAGCAAGGACATTTTAGGGCAGATTGATCTTTTTTCTGCACATAAGACACAGCTCGTGGGAGACTCAAACCCAAGCAGGCCCCTCCAGAGCCCGGCTCCTCACCACCTCCCTGCACAGTCCCTTGGAGAGGATGACTTTCAGCTCTGCACCCCCTGATGCATGGGGGGGTCCTCATTGGGCAGCTGTGTCCCCCAGGGTGGCTCTGGGACTGGTTTTTAGAGCCACACCCCCATATCCTCCAAGGAGGTGATGAAATGCCCATTCTGACGGTGGCCCTGTGAGGCCTGAGGGCTGGCCCACTACCTGAGGTTGTTAATAAAGTTTTATTGGAACTCGGCCCTGCTCTTTCATTTCCGTGCTATTCCTGCAGCCCCTGCGGCAGGGTGGAGCTCAGCGGTTTCACAGACCACTCGGCTACCAGCCTAGAACACTCATCTGACCCCTGAAGAAAAAGTTTGTGACCCTGCCCTAGAGGACCCCAGAATTCAGGTGGGCACTATGGTGTGGGGTGACTGTAGGGGCTGGGAAACCTTTATCCTGGGCCTCTCCCTCTGCATGACCACAGGCCTCCCGGGGGTGCAGCTGGCGAGGCCACACTTCGAGGGACACAGTGAAATGCTTGGCATTTCTGAGCTCAAAGAAATGGACTTGAAAATGGGTCATGAACAGAAGCCAGCCCTTGCACTGCTCCTCTGACTCCCACGGGTCAGCTGGTGCCTGGCAGCTGGTGGGGTTCAGGGAGATGCTCCCCTGGCCTTGGCCCTGCTTCCCAAGACTGGGTAGAGGGGGGATCAGGAAGGTCCTTGACAGGCAGCATCTTCCTGGAGCAGAAAGGTCAGCAGGTCCCAAGGGAACCCCAGAGGCCCTCAGAGAGAGGATTAGATTCTAAACTTCTGGGCACTTTCCAGTCCTGAGCACACACGGGCTGGACGTATCGCTCATCTGGTTTAAGAGCAGAGCGGCCCACTTCTCTCACTTAAGCCCCAGCAGCACTTGAAGGTGCTCTGAAGGTGTGTGCAGGAAAGCCAGCCTCACCCCATGCCAGAGAGGGCAGGCAAGAGCGTCCAGCGCTTGGACAGCAGAGGACCTCCTGTGGTCATGGCACCTCTGCTTGAGGGCCTGGGCCTGGCAGGAGAGCTCTGGGTCCACCTGTCAGCTGCAGAGCCAGCACCTGTCCAGCAGCTATCCAGCACCTGTCCAGCAGAGCCAGCACCCTGTCCCAAGGGGCTACATTTAGCCCATAAATAGCAAATCAGTGCCTGAAAAGCGGTGAGGCTCAGCCTCCCACGCCAGGCTATCTCTCCCTCTCAGACACATGGCGTGTGATCTCACTGGTCCCCTTGTGCAGACAGTGCACGGTGCCAGCTCTGGTGGGCAGGAGATGCCCTGGTGGGAAGCTGTCCAGAGTGGAAGCCCACACTAAGTATGTGCTCAGAGTGGCTCCGGCCTTGGCTGTGATCTTGGTGGAGTCTCCACAGAGGCTAGAGGCTGGGTGGACGTGATTGTCCTGGTGGAGGCCCAGAGCAGACCCTTCAAACTGGGTCTAAACAAACAGAAGGCCTCAGGCCTCAGGCCTTGGAAGCCCAAGGCACTCAGTGTCCACAGTCAGGGGCTGTCTCCTCTTTTTGTTTGGGGCTCTTTCTAAAATCTTGCTGTTTCCTTGACACCAATGACACAGGGGAACCCAGAACACAGGACATTGCCTCCCTGTGGCTTAAGACTGTCACCAACTTTTGATCCTCGTGCAGGATGGACAGGCTGCCCAGCAGCCCCCTCTGAGAGGAGCAGATTGAAGCATGACCCTCTCGGTCAGCATATACAAAGGGAGGGACAAGGGATTCCCGGACCTGGCCAAGTGCCAGGAGCCTTGGCAATGGCAGTGAGAAGACCCCTCCTCTCACCTCCTGGGGGTGACAGGTAGAGTCTTGGGACAGTGACTTCCATGGTGAACTGTGTCCCCAAAGTCCACGTGTTGGAGGCTTAATCTCCGGATTCACATGCTGGTGGCATTTGGGGGGGGGGGGGCCTCTGGGAGGTCACTAGGTGTAGATGAGGTCATAAGGTAGGGACTCCCCTGATGGCATCAGTGGCTTTGTAAGGACAAGACCTGAGCTATAGGACACTCGCTCCCCCTTCCACAGGACACCCTCGCCTGCTAGGGGGCAGTGGGAGGCCCTGGCCAGATGCAGCCCCTGCACTTGGACTTCCAGCCCCCAGAATCCTGAGCTAAATGCACCGGTGTCCTTCCCAATTCACCTGGCTTCAGCTAAGTTTGTAACAGACATGGAACATGGTTAAGACAGCAATCAATGAGATAATGAGCTCCAGGCCTCCCTGGGCTGCCTCTCCTGCTGTGAGGCCCAGGCAGGAATTAGAAGCCACGTTCTGACTCCATCTTCAGGGACACCAGGCCTCGGATGCAGCTACCCAATCCGTCAGTGACAGGGTCTCTGACCAAACATGAGTCAGGCTCCGAGCCTCCTCCTAGGCCCATCTGTGCACCCAAAAATCCAGACTTGCCAAGAACCGTGCCAGGTAGGCGAGACCCCCCCCCCAAATCGGATCAGGTTCCCCACCCTCCAGTCCCCCTGGGTGGTGTCTGGGCACCCTGTCCAGGCTTTAGCAAGAGCCCTGCACTTCAGCTTCCCCAGAGCCCCCGCCCACAACACCTCCTCTTTGATCCTGTCCACCCACTGAATCCCCTGCTCCTGGGGAAGCCCCAGCTGTCCATGCCATATTCAGAGTGGACCACAACCTCTTCCCCACCACAAAAACCCCACCTCGGAGTTCCGGACCTATCACCATCCTCCCGAGTCCTGAACCAAGGCCCCACCCAGGGTTCAACGAGTGTCCTCCATGTCACCACACTCCTCCTCCAGAGCCAGAGGCAAACCTGGAGGGTGGACGGTCCAGTTGCCCTGCGCACACCCAGAGCGGCCAGCAGGCCAGCTGCAGGGCCTCGGCCTTGAGCCCACAGGCAATGCCAGCAGAGCACAGGAGGGACACGTCCACCCAAACTGCAGCCACCAGAGATCTGGGGCGGGGTGGGCCACACTGAGCCAGCACAGCTTCCCGCGGGTTCCCTGAGGGCTCCGTGAGGACTTCCAGGCGGGGCCGAGCGAACCGGCAACAGCCATTGTACAGAAACCAGCAAACAGATAAACAGGCCTTTGCAAGGCCCCAGAACCCCTCCTTTCCCATTGTCCCTGGGTGCCCTCTGATGGCCCTTTGCCCACCTGGTAGCAGTGGGCAGTGTGTCCAGCTGTGCTCAGGGCCTCAGGGAGGGGCATGTGGTGAGAATCGCTGTGCCCCCACTGCCCACTCCCAGGCCAGCTCCCGCACCAGGCCAGCTGCTGCAAGTCCTGACGTGAAAGGCCCAGGACGTGGCGGCCATGGGCAGTGTCCCCAGGATGGCAGGCTCCAGGCTAGGACGGGGTGGTGGCAGCAGGGAGGAGGATGGAGGGGTGGGACGCCCGAGGAGGGGCAACCATGATGGAGAAAGAACCAAACAGGACCCCCTGATGCTCAGCCCCCCCCCCCCCCCATGACACCCTGACCCTCGTTTCCAAGGAGGCCTTTTAAGACCCAAGACTGGGACCCGACAGAGGACAGACTGAAACACAAAAGTGATTCACGCTCAGGCTGGAAGATCAGAGGCCAGCAATTCCTGTGAGTTTGGAATACAGAAAAGGGTCCTCCTCGCTACAAATGACAACCGCCTAGAGCCCAGGAAGCATCCATGGGCCAGGGAGCATAGAAAAAACTCTCCCGGGAGGACAGCCAGCCAGAAAAGGGCAGCCGCCTCACTGCCCTCCAGCCCAATCTGGCTACTCCGACAGAAAAAGTGGGCCCTCTGCTCCCGAGGGTGGGCCCTGGAGAAAGAGTCGGCACCTCCCCTGCAAAGGGCCGGACACTGTCTCTGTGGCAGCTGCCCCCGTCCACCTCTGAGGCTCAGAAGTAGCCAGCAACAACTCTGCAAGAGTGGGTGTGGCGGAGCATCCCTAAGATGGGCTTCCGAGCTGAAACTAAGATTTCAAATAATTCTCATCTGCTATGAAATATTACCCTTTAAAAAAACATTTAAATATATGTCATTCTTAGCTCTTGGGATAGACAGCATTTGGCCCTTGGGCTCCTTTGCTGAGCTCTGATTTAGAGCCTTGAGCTTTCTCTATGGCTCGTCACACACCACGCCCTGCAGCCGGCACACGATCACCAGGCGTACTAGAGGACACAATCACCAGGCGTACTAGAGGACAGGACCCAATGAACGAAAACCAAGGAGAAAACAACAGCAGACCAAGGAATAGCCTCACAGAATATTAGAGTTAACAGACACCAACTCTAAAATAACTGATTAATATATTAAAGGAAACAGATTACAAGATGAAGAATTTCAAGAGAGAACAGGGATGCATATACATACTGATATGGCATAGATAAATAATGTATATGAATGACATATTGAATAATACATATGAATATTTTTTTAAGAAAATGGAGTTTATTCCTGCTAATTCCTGTGTTTCTGGCCTTGGGCAGTTCTTGCTTCCTTTCCCCACCTCTGTAGTGGAACCAGGTGTAGATCAGTAACCCCCAAACTTCTCTTGAGCCCTAAGGTTGTAACTTCCAGGGGCTGGAGAGGAACCAGGGAGAGAGCTTCAGGGCACCTACTCTCTGCGCACAGCACTGTTTTCCATATGGAAGAGGCGAGCTCTAGCTTTGAACGTCCTCTGACCAGCACACCAGGGCTCTTCCAGGGGCAGTGGTACAGGAGGCCATCAAGGGGAGGTGACTCATGATGAGCTCCAGCCAGCATCAAAGAGGCAAGGCTAGGGCTGGTGAAGAGAGGGCCAGGGGAGGGGACATGTGGGGTGGCCCAGAACAAGAGCACTGTGGCCAGGGAGCCCAGGGCTGGGCTGGCAGGAAGTCTGGGGAGAGCATGAAGAGGCTCTGCAAGGCCTTCCCTCCTTGGAGGACCCAGCCTTGGCCTCCTGCCTCGAGTTCCACCCTTGGGTCCTGGCACAACGTCTTTCTTTGGGAAGCAAATTCTGCTTGGAAGAGTCAGTCACACGGTTGACAGTGCAACTGAGGGTTGGGCGGGAGTGCGTGGGAGCCCACGAGCATCTCTTGGTGGCTGTGGGGATGCAGAGACATGAAGGTCCTGGAGCTCTATTCCAGTGGTGGCATCAAGAAGTGAGGGAAGGACAGAGCCAACCCTGCCGACATGGCTGGGAACTTCCTGGTTATCTAATGCAAACTGCACCGCACAGCCAGACTGCTCCGCACCCACCACGTGCCAGGTGGGCCCTGGGCCTCGGAGCGCTCTCTATAAGAGGGGAACACCAAGCCCCAGAGGGCAACGGCATTCCTCTTGCCTGATCCAGTCTGCACTACTGCTACCAGTCTGCACCCACCAGGCTGCCGTGACGTCGCTTCTTCCCCAAGCACCTCGGCCCTGCGTGTCCACATCACCACAACTTTCCTCATGTGACTGGGATGGAGATTTCCTCATCCTCTTGAGTATTTTGCTTTGCACTGGGCTCCCCGCTAACCCGCCGTGTCTTTGCAGGCTCCATTGCCACACAGCAAGATGGCTGGTGCACGGCGGGGCGGGGACTGGTTGCATTAGGACCAAGGGGTGGGCAGGTGCCCACTGTCCAGTTCCTCAGCTGCTGTGTCCCCCATGGACGTGTTGAGTGCTCCAGTGCCTGTGACACACCCTCACTGTGCAGGGAGGGGGATGTCTCCCCTCTGCTGGGCCATCATCCTGACTGCTCATCAGGACTCTGTCCTTGGGATAAGGTGGCCGGGTCCTGGATATGGAGACCCCAGTCAGAATGGGTACAGCCATGAGGATGGCGGTGCTGGACCCTGAGCTCCTGGAGGGGGCTCTGCATCTGTCCTGTCTGCTGAGTCCCAAGCATCAGTCACACAATAGTCATTTGGAAAGTGATCCACCCACTTGGGGATGAGTGAGGATAGCTCTGGCCTCCTGTCCTTCCTGGGCCTCCCTGAGGCACAGCTTGCTGCAGGATGGGTGCCTCCCTCAGCCCCTGTGTCCTGTGTCGGGGACCCAGCAGGTATGTTCCTCATACCAGTGACACATGAAGTGAGCAGTTAGGGAACTCAGTGGTGGTCTCCATGTGCAGCGGTTGGCAGGCTGGATGAAGCTGACCACTGGCCAACACTGTGCCCCTCTCCAGAGGTCTGCAGGGTGTGGTAACGATGCCAGGGAGACAGGGTGGTCTACAGGATGGGCACCTGTTGGACAGGCTCCATGGGTATCCATTGGCATGGGAGGCCCAAGGGAAGGAGGACACTGTGCTGGAGCGCAGACAGTCACTGCCAGCCGGGTGACCTGCTGTAGGAGACTGACCGCTCAGAGGTGGGTCCCATGCTGGGGAGCCTCGGAAGCCGGCCTCCTCCCTCCCTCCAGGCCCAGGTCGGAGCTGCGGTCTTGGCTCTGCTTCCTGGCAGCTCTACCGGATCTGTCCCCGTCGCAGGGACAGTGAGAGTGGCCATTTCCCTGGCTCTCTTCTCTCTCTCTCTGCAGGTCAGATCCCTTCTCTAGTTTCTTCAGACTGAATCAGGGCCACCTGGCCTTCTTCTGCGGGGACAGTGGCACCCTCTCATGGTGGTGGGGGAGGAGGGGTTCCTGGCGTCCTCTCTGGCTGCCTGTGCCCTCCTGCTGGTCCTGACCCGCAGGCTCAGGGTTCTGTCACAAGGGCAGAAGCATGTGCACTCTCTCTCCAGGTTCAAAACCCGTTTTCAAATCCATGGTGAGGACGGCAAGGCGCCAGGGCCTGTGGCCACTTCCTGTCCTGTCCCTTGCTCAGCATGTGGGTCTCCAGGGGCGTGGGGAGAGCAGTTGAGTGCATCCACACCCCCACACATGTGTCCATGAAGCCCACGGCCCTCCGCGTCTGGAAGGCAGGTCCGTCTGCCTTGGGCTGTGCAGGCGGAGGGAGGGCAGATGCACCCCGGGAGCCCACCCCGCTGGGCTTGTGACTACCCTGTCCTGGCTCTGTGGCCAGCCGCCAGGTGGCTCTCGACATTGCAGATAAGGAGACGGAGGTTCCACGGAGGGGTCTATGCACACGGGGGCTCTGAAGGTCAGCAGAGAGGGCAAAGGAGGACACACTTCTGGTTTGTCTGTGGTGCTGGGAAGGTAGGAGGGCATCCTGGGCCACTCCTGGGGCATGGCCATCTCCCCTGGGGCCAGCAACTGAGGACTTGGACAGTACCACTGGATAAGGGTCAGACTGCTGCTGGAGAGCGGCTGAGCAAGAGGCCTGGGAAGGAGGGGCACGGCCAGCAGAGGTGATGCGGGGACCAGTGGTGGAGATGGCCTGGAGAGACCTGGCCTCTGGGGATGAGGTGGCCCAGAAGCTGGGAGGCCATGGTCTCCTGGCCACTGGCATGACATGGACGGTGTCAGGGGTGGTGGTGTAAGATTGCGAACTGGGAGCCAAAGAACCAGCAAAGGACAGCTGGTGGTGCCCAGGAGGGGAGGTGGCCAGCCCCACACACACCTGGAGGAGGGGAGGTGGCCAGCCCCACACACACCTGGCGGTGTCCAGGAGGGGAGGTGGCCAGCCCCACACACACCTGGAGGAGGGGAGGTGGCCAGCCCCACACACACCTGGAGGAGGGGAGGTGGCCAGCCCACACACACCTGGCAGTGTCCAGGAGGGGAGGTGGCCAGCCCCACACACACCTGGCGGTGTCCAGGAGGGGAGGTGGCCAGCCCACACACACCTGGAGGAGGGAGGCTACAAGGAAAGCGAAGAGCTGAGTCCCTGGAAGACGAAGCCCCAGGCAGCCTGGCCCTGTGATGGCCTGAGAGGAGCCCCAGGGGCACAGGAGAGGGCAAAGGTGCCAGGCCTGGCCGAGGGGAGGGAGGTGCCTGGACCAGCGAGATCCAGAGCTAAGGAAGACAGTGGAGGGGTCAGGCCACGGTGGGACGTGCACAGAGTCACCAAGCAGTGAGCACAGGCTAGTGACCATGACGTGGGGAACACTCACTGCCACAGGGTGCCTCCCTCCCTCCCTGCCCAGACTCCCTGTGGACACCTGGGACTTCACACTGTCCTCTCGGGCTCAGTAGCATTGGTTTCCGGTCACGAGGAAGGCTAAGTGAGTCTCTACTGTGGACCCAGCATGGCCGGCCTCGTCCTGCTCACACTTCAGGGAGATCTCTCCTGTGTAGAAGGACCTGGGACCATCCCACTGTCCCACAGCACAGGGCCTTCCCTGACCTGGTGGGCAGGGGTGGTCCCTGGAGTGCCAGGCTTCCCTCTGGGACACCAATGGTCACCAGCCGCCCTGAAGGAAACCCTGCCTCCAGGGAGGCCCCTCCAGGCTGTGTGTGGCGGCCCCAGGAACAGCAGCAGGCGAGGCTGCCCCCCACACGGGCCCAGCCTGGCCCAGGCCGCTGCCCTCACCCCCGCTGGAAAAGAACGGAATCCGGCAGGAATGACTTGTCCCAAATAGGCCACTTTTCACTCTGAGCCATGACATCATATGGGTCCTGGTGGGAGTGGACCTTGGAGTGGACTGGGAGAGGCTGAGGGTCAGTTGGTATTGTCCCTTCCTCGGGTCCCAACCACAAATTGCCATTTGCTGGGTCTGAGGCATGCCAGGGGCTCTGCTGGCCCCACACTACTACCGCCTATCTTAGGGTGACAATCTTAGGCGGTAGGTGTAGGGGCCCAAACGGTGCCCCACCCGCCAAACACTTCCCAGTCTTAACTCTGCGCACCGTCCCTGTGACCCTGTTTGCTAGTAGGGTCTCTGAAGATGTGATCTGATAAGGTCTCAGTCACCCTGGATTCAGTGGGGGCCCTAAAGTGAAGGTGTCCTTATGCAGACAGTGTGAGCTGGACACAGTGAGACATACCCATGGTCCCTGCTGCTGCTCGGGAGGCTGAGGCAGGCGGATCACAAGTTTGAGGCCAGCCTCAGCCACTGAGACCCTGTCTCAAAATAAAATAAGAGAAAAAGCACGTGATGGAAAGTCCCAAGACCACCCCCACCTATGCGTCGCAGTCTGGGGCTTCGTTCCCGGGAGTTTAGTTTTCTTACCTAACACAGACTGAGGGACACTGCAACAGAGGGCAGGGGCCACCACCTGACCTGGCTGAAACTAGAATAAAGCAGGGTGGTGTCTAAAAAGCCACCTCCCCAAGGTGATGCCAACGTCCAGCCCTCCTGTCCTAGGCTGAAATCTCCTGGAAACAGCACGAGGCAAGCCCCGCCCCAGGGCCTGCCCCTTGCTCCGCCCTCGGGGCGCCCACTCTCCTGAGCCACCTCAGGCCCCATGTGAGCCAACAGCCCTGTGTGCTGGAGGAACATGGTCACTCTGGGGCATGGACAGCCCAGATTTCTTTCTGCTTAAGTCCCAGTTGCCTAGGTCCAAGGCCAGGACCTTGCAGTTTTGGGCTAACAAGGGGTGGGAGACTCGAGACACCTGGAGGCAGGCAGAGAGGTCATGTGAGGACAGGGTCCACCAGCCAAGGGACACCTGCAGCCCTCGGAAGCTAAAAGAGGCAGGAAGGGCCTCCCTAGCACCTGTGGAGGGAGCTCAGTCCTGTCACCTCTTCCTGTCAGTCTTCTGGCCTCCGGTAGTGGAAGAGGACAGCGTCCCCAGCCTTGGCCTCCTGTTGTGCTGTGTTGCTACGCAGCCATGGGAGACCTAGGCACGTGGCTTCTCCATCTTTAGCTCACAAGGAGAGAAGTGAGGCTGAGAGGCTGAGGTGCCCGTACAAGTCACGAGGGGTCCAGTGAGTGTCAGAGCCTGATCCGCAAGCCCAGGCCGTCTCATGGGTCCTTGAGTCCCAAACACCAAAGAAAACGATTTGCCCCAGGACTGGCGTCCTCCTCTGGCCAGGCTCCACCTGTGGCCTCACCCGACCCGCTCACCCTGGAGGAAGTGAGCGCTGCAGCTCAGGAGGGGGCCTTTCATCTCTGCTCCCCGCAGAGTGCCCTGGGAATCCAAGGCATGCATAATTCAGTCCTGAGCATCTGTCAGCCTCAGGAGCACTGCTGAAGGTGGAGAGCTCCGGCCGCTTAGCAGCCCGGTCCATTCTGCAGTCCATACTGGGCTCCGTCACCTCCTAATGAAAGCAGAGCTGTCGAGGCTGGGGTGGGACGGCCTGGCTCCCACGGGTGCACAGAGAAGCTGAGGCCTGCCCCAGGGGCAGGAAGACAAGCCCTGGGTACTCCAGTCCTCCCTCGGGAAGGGAGCCAGACAGAGGGAGCGTGATGGGGCTCCCAGGGCCCCCAGCTGCTGCTCCCAGCACAGGCTGAGGCCAGGGGCCCCAGAAACCATTAATTTAGGAAATTGCTTTGTAGATTCTTCAACAAATCCTGGCCTTGGAGGGTGTCTCTGAGACCATGGTTACTGTTACATGCTATTTAGCAGGTTATTGTCACATTGTTATTTAGCATGATCCCATGGGATTAGTTTGATTCTTTCTGTTGTAGCTGCAGAGGGGACAGCCCCTGGAGGGTCTGCGTGGGTCCACCCAGGAGAGTTTCTCTAAAGAGCTCTTTCCCTGGCGAAGTGGGGCCTGGGGAGGCACAGGGGGTTGTGGACCTCTTGGCCCCTGGAGGGCCATGCAGCCCCCTGAGGTCTGCAGCTCCCAGCCCAGTGGGCCCGTTTCCTCTGCCTGCCCAACATACTCGCTGATGCACCATGCATGTGCAAAGCGTCACGCTCAGCCCGATCCAAAAACCACCTCCTGGGCATGTGTGTGTCCACGTCTTGTGCTGGCATGTGTGTTAGCACACCTGTGAGTGTGCATTCAGCCTGCACGTGCTGAGCGTGCGTGGGTGCTTGCACGGGTGCCCTGTGTGTACACCGGCTGTGCACCTGTGCCTGTGACCCTGCCGGCCCCCTTCTTTCTCTCTCCCTGCCAAAGCCCAGCTGAGCCTATTCCTACACCACAGGCCTCCTCCGTCCTCGGCTGTGCACTCTGCAGAGCTCAGCAGTGGCTCTGCTGGTGGACTCTGCCTTGGGCCAACCCTTAGGCTCTCCCTGCTCGCCTGCCAGGGGAAAACAGCAGGAGTCCCTCAAAAGACACCCGACATTATACAAACAGGGCATGCCCGGGAGACCTCAGCAGGCAGCTGCAGGCCACATGGGTCTGACGGGCACCTTCTGGAGCATGCTGCCGTGAGTCCTTTGCAGGTACTGGAACCTGAAATCACGAAGCCACACTGCATCTGAGCAACCCCCCTGGCAGCACAGGGCCAAGTGTCCCCACCTGGTGAGGCAGCTGTGGGTGGGGCACTCCCACAGAGGGGCCCGTTCCACTGCCCGGGGAGGCTCCATATTTACTCACCGGGTTCCCACTCCATGCAATGGCTTGGGCCATGGATTCTTGTTTTCCACCAGAAACCGCCTTGGATTTGGCCACAGGAGCCCCTTCCAGCCAGCCTCAGCCTCTGACCTGTCCCCACCACTTCCTGAGCACTTCTCTACTTTGAGGGGCACAAACACTCCAGGCTTAACTTGCTTTTCCTGCCCCAGACCTGAAACCAACCATTTGTGTGAGAGCCGGGATTCCTTTGAAGGACAGTCCTGGACCCCAAGGCCTGGGCGTGGATGAGCTCATGGCTGCAGGGGCCTCCTCTCTGTGGGGCCGGGTGGTGTGTCTCTGAGCACATGGAAACCCATGGTGGGCACCCACGCCTCTGGCCAGGTTGAAGAGCGTCCCCCATTCAGGTCTGCCAGGAGCTGCTGGAGGCGGCCTCTGAAGACGTGCTGAGACCAGGCCCGGCGGGGCTGGGGTGGATCCTAGCTCCAGTGACTGGCTCGTCACAAGGGGAGGAGCTGTCACAAGAGGCCCAGGGGAAAGGTCACATGAGGACGGGGCAGAGACCCAGCCCTGAAGGTGCGGCCACCAGAGCTGGAGGAGGCCAGAGGAGCCTCCCCAGCCTGGCTCCAGGGGAGTCTGCAGACTCCTCTTCTGGGGCTTTTGGTGTTGAGACCCATGAGAGGAAACACCTCTCTAGTTTCCAGGCACCCACAGGACTTGGTCACAGCAGCCACAGGAGACCTGGACTTGCCCAGCCCAATGTGACAGTGCTGGGCTCCCTCCTGCGCCCCTCCTGCTGCGGCTCTCTCCTCCCGCCAGGAACCTGCTCCCAGCACCTGCTCCCTGTGCACTCAGTTCCCTGCGCAAGGCTGACCTCAGCCTCCCCACTGGCCACCCGATGCCCCTTGAGAGGTCACAGTCCAGGGCCCAAGAGCTGGGGCACCAGGAGGCTTCTCTGGCTCAGGTGCTTGCTGAGGGTGAAGTCCAGGCCAGAGCAGGACACCTGGTCCTCACAAGGAGAGAAGTGAGGCTGAGAGGCCAAGAAGCTGTCAGATCCATTTGCAAAAGTTGTGACGGGGCACACACGGCACTCAAGTCACCATAGTCACTGTCTCGAGTGGACAGTGCATCCAGCAGTCACGGTGTACCGCAGTCCCCACTGGGCCTCTCCAGAACCTTCTCACCTGCTCCAGCCGAGACTCTGTTCCCACTGAACACTGAGTCCCCGTCTCCCTCCTCCCCACCCCAGTACCCTCCATCCTACTTCCTGTCTCTAGAAGTCCGACCACTCTGGGTCCCTGTACTAGGAGAGAACCGTACGGCATTTGTCCTTTGGTGTTGGGCTCACGTCACTGAACACAACGCCCTCTCCCTTATCCACCCGAGGCTTGGGTCGGACTCTCCTCCCTCTCAGGCTGGAGGACAGGCATTGCAGATGGCCGGCCTCCTGCTCAGCCCTCACAGCTGACGGGCACGGCTGCTCCCCTTGGGCTGAGCGGCAGGGCCGAGGATGTGGTGTGTGAGCTCCGCCGAGACTCTGCTTTCGATTCCATGACACAAGAGGCCCCGAGCCCCGGCACCTGCCCAGGGGACAATTTCTCCAGCCGGGCGTGGAAGCCCCCGGGAGGGAGCCATCCTGGACGTCCCCTCAGGAGACAGTGGGCAGCGCAGGACCCTGCAGGGCCACCGATGCCACGGGCATGAGAAGAGACCTTGGGCTGCAGGTGGGGAGCGCAAAAGGAGTATGCGTGGGGTCAAGTTCCCAGTTCAGTGTCGAGGGGAGGGACACGGTGACCCCCTCAGCCGCGAGGCCCCGAGTTCACAGGTGCAGGGGAAAAGGGAGAAAATCTCAAACCAGAACCGCTGCCTCCCCTCCCCGACGGCTTTCTTTTTAAAAAAGAAATACGCTGCAAGGGTCAGTTCTGTGCCGTCAGAGAACGAGAAAAACACCAACAGCTCAGTGAAGCGCCGGCCAAGGTGACTGAGAGAGGAGACGGATGCAGATCGACCTCCGCCTCCCGGGAGCCGACTTAAGAATCTGTTCAAAGTCAAATTAACTTTTCCACTTGTTTCCCCAGAAAGCTCTGAAGGCAGCAAGGAGACCTGCAGTTAGCACCCAGTGGGGACCCGGAGGTCGGGTGCTATGTCACCAGTGCACTTCCAGCACAGGGCCAGTAGCAGGACCTGTCTGTGCAGGCTCGGGCGGGTGGCTCTGCTGCAGACCCCAGGCCTGGGATGGACCAGGTCTGTCTGCCGACCAGAACCTCAGCCAGCTCTCTGTGCCCTTAGGAACCAGGTACCAGGAGTGTCCCTGGTGCCCCTGGAGAATCCCTGCTCCTGGGGTGAGGAGGATGAAAACAGCCCTGGCCCCACCTCCCAGTCCTCGCCCAGAGCAAGCCCACACCCAGGGGTGCCCTCCAACCCTCTCCATCACAGCTAGTGGTAACAACGTCCGCCCTGTCACCAGGCCCAGCTTCCACGCACCCCCTCCTTGCCCTGTGGGCTTCCTCACCACAGATCAGTCGAGTCACAGCCCCACACTTCCTCCGTGAGGGGCCTGGCCGCCTGCCCACCCACGCTTCCTCCACACAGGGCCCTGGCCGCCTGTGTTTCTCCCTGGACCAGGATCCCCCCAGGCCTTTGCTCCCCACAGGGAACCTTGGGGAACAGAGCGCAGGTCCTGTTGCTCCCCGGCTCAAACCCTCCAGGCTGCCCTGTTCTTGGTGCCCCTGAGTGCTGCCCATAGCTGCCAGGCCTGTGCTGGCCCTGGCCCTCGGGTCTGCCCTTCCTCTGAGCCAGGCCTACTCTGCTGCCACAGCTGCCTCCTGCTGTACCCACACCCCGGCCCACGGCTGCTTCTCCTGCAGCCTGGACCCTCGGCCCTCAACTCCTACCTGCCCTCCGCTTCCGAGGCAGACCCCCGTGCTAGCTCCCCAAGCCAAACCGCGGTCCTCGTGGGAAGACTCCCCAGGGGTCCCGTGGAATGGGCTTGCTCCCTGTGGATTTCCAGGTCATCCCCCTGTGGGCCTGCCATCCCCACCATGGCTGGGCCTCGCTGTGTCATGAGGCACATCCAGGGTTAGGGG
>NW_026000102.1:6059628-6112421 GCF_001458135.2 Marmota marmota marmota
GGTAGGGGTGGGGGTAGGGGTGGGGTAGGGTGAGCAGCATGCCTGCTCTGTGCGTTGAACTGTCAGACTTGGGGGCCTGTGTCCCTGCAGGCCCCTCGCACAGGGCAGGTTCAACCCACTTCATAACCCGTAGGTGCCCCGAGGGAGTGGCCACACATGCTCACTGGGCAGTTGTGATTTCTCCATTTCTGCCCAAACCCATGAGCGCAGTGGAGACCCCAGCTCCACGACCCTGACTGTGCATGGGAAGGGGAAGACAGGCTCTCCCTCACGCGCTGCCTCACCAGGTACCGTGCTCTGTGCCAGCTCCAAGCAGGAGTGGAGGTGCCAGGGTGGCGGGGGCTGGTGCAGTGCTCTGCAGAGCCCAGGGCCTCCTCAGCCCACCTCTCACGGGGCTTCTGAGCTGCCTGCCTGCCGGGGTCTGCTGAGGGCCTTCCAGGCCCAATGCTCCGTCCGCCACCCCGGCTGTAAGTGGTGGGCGGGGAGGACAGAGGTACAGCCAGCGGCTCCGCGCCTCTCCTGAGGGCAATCCCACAGCCCTCGGTACCCACAGGCTCCACACCCACAGGCTCAACCAACCATGGGCCAAATGTTTAGGAACAAACACATCTGACCTGACGGCGGGCAGGGCAGGTCTCTCCCTCGCCCTTGTCCCCAACACAGCGGTGCATGGACTGTCACCCAGTGCGTGTGGCAGCAGGCGCTGTGAGCCACCTCATGGGTTCAATCATAAGGAAGCGCACACAGTGCCCGTGGCGTTCTGCATCCTTGGGGGTCCAGGAGCTGCAGACCCCGTCCTGCCCCAGGCAGTGAGGAGGCCTAGGGTGTGTCCAGGACCTGCTCTGGTCTTCCCCGTCCCTCCCAGCACAGCTGGACTCTGTAAGGCCCGCGCCTGACCAGAGCGCACAAACGGGCCCTCCCAGGATGCCCCACAGGCTTCGTGAGCACCAGGAGCCGGCCAGAGACCCACATCCCTGCACCGGGGCTTCACACCCAGGGCGCCCCACAGCCTGTCCAACTTTGGAGGGGCCGCTGCGCCCGCTCCTCCCCACAGGAGCTGTGTGGCAGGCCTCCCTGCCCCCTCTTCATTCACTTATTCAATCAACACTCCCTGGGCGCCACACGTGTGCACACCCCTCTGCAGTGGGCTACGTGGAGGATTAACAATAAATAAATGAGCCCACCAAGGCTCTGGCCTGAAGGAGCTTATGGGTTAATCGGGAGTCAGAGCCTCACTTTTAATCTTATTTTGCAGTTATTTGTGTATATAAGTGGAACCGGGGAGGCATCATGAGCATTTAAGGAAGGAACAGATTACTTCTGGCCACAGAGGATTAGCGGGAGATTGTGTGAGGGGAAGCGTTTGTGGTCGGTAGCTCTGGAGAGCATGAGCGGAACACGGCGGGCGGAACACGGCTGCGGAGCAGGGGCCAAGGGGCTTCCTGGGGCCACGTGCAAAGGTGACCACAGCCTTAAGCCACGTGAGGGAGTTTGGAGTGTCTCGGGCGGGCAGTGGGGAGCCATTGACAATTCCTGGGCAGAGGAGAGGCCACATCAGAGCTGCTGCTTGGGAGGAGCAAGTGGCAGCTGCTGTGGACACCGTGGACACCTTTGTAGCTGGTGCCACGCGACAGGCACGTTCTGAGCACGTAACAGGGGTCAGCTCCTCCCTCTCCCAGCCCCAGGGGCAGGCGCTTCTGTCACCCCCGTTTCGCAGATGAGCAAAGCGGGGCCAGGAGAGGCCCTGGCGGGAAGTTGGGCTGGGCTGCTTGGACGGGCAGGTTCTCCACGGCTCCCTGGAAGGGAGGCGGGGGAGGGGACAGGGGCTCCGATTTGGGAGCCCACAGACTGTGACTCGCCAGGAGCCACGGCCCCTGTTGTCCTGAGAGCAGGGCTGGGGTTGACAGGGAGAGCTGTTCTCACGTCACAGAAAGGCTCAGGTGACTCACCCTGGTCCCCTGGGAGGGCCAGCCGTCACTCCTGTGCTCTCCAAACCGCTCTGCACCTGCAGCGTGTCCCAGGATGTTGGGGACAATCTGTTGACACCAGCTTGTAGAATTGAGAGGCGGTCAGTCAGCAGAGCACAATTCTGGGGCCTCTCATAGGAGCCCAGGCTGAGGGGTCCTTTCCTGGACCCTGAACTCAGGGGGCTGAAGGGACAGCTGGCAGACCATGTGGAGGAGGGTGGGGACAGGACCACAGGGGCCCAATGTGGATGCCACCTCTCCAGCCCCTGTGCATGTCTCCCCTCCCTCCCCTCCAGCAGCAGAAGGTCCCGGGAAGACAGTGTTGTTAGGGTCCCAGAACCTGCAGGGCCTGCCCAGACCTGAGTCCCACCACCAGCCTTGCTCAGGGGGGAGGGAGGAGAAGGTGCCACCCCCGTCCCCTCGTGGCATGGGGCCCTCTGAGCAGGAGGGGCTGGCAGACTCGGTGTGAGAAGCCGCCTCGCCTGCTGAGCACGCCTGCTCCATGGAGAGGCCCCAGGACACGGGGCAGGGCGGCGCTCACCACCTCCGTGTCCTGAACCTCGGCCTGACTGTGGAGGGCAGCGTGGAGAAGAGAGATGCTGGCGAGGACGTCCCAGGCGCCCCTGGATGGTGGAAGGCACAGTCTCAGCCTCCCAGGACAATCTGAGTGGGGACGGGGCGAGGGCAGGAGCAATTCTTCGAGAGCCTTTTGGCTGCGACGTCTCTCTAGACTCTGGGGACAAAAGCGGCTGTGCCGTGTGCACCTCCAGCCTGGTGACGTGACCGGCACCCCGTGCTGCGAGCCTGGAGCTCCGCAGCACAGCATCCTGCTCCCGAAGAGCTGGCCTCCGTGGGCCTCCTGTCACAGGCTGAGCTTTGGGGCCACCCCCTGAAACCACCAGCTTTCCTCTGCCAGACCCCACCCGACGTTTCTGCCTTGGAGCAAGCGAACCACGGACCGAGACCTCTGAGCACTGGCCAAAATAAAGCCTTCCTCCTCCTCCTTTTTCTGGAAAGTACCTTGGTCACAGCACAGAAAGCTGACCAACACACACAGTCAAGAGCCTCTCTGCTGTGTCCAAGCCAGGGAACGGACGCCTGAGTGAGACCAGGGGGGCTGCCAAAGAGAGCAGGGACGTGTTTGAGCACAAGGGAAGGGAAGCTGCAGGCCAAGTCTGATCCAGCCAGACAGGGGGTAAGAAAGCTCCAGCACAGAGTGTCGGGAAAGCTGGGGCCGAGGGCTGCTCGGTTGATTCTTCTTCCCACGAGCCTCTGGGCACCCAAGTCCCGGCTGTACCAGGCAGGCATCCGGGAATGCTGGTCTGGAAAGAAAGCCGGAGCTCCTCGGTCAGCAGATTTGGTGCCCATGGGCAGACAAAGCTTTCGTTCTCCCAGGGAGGTGCATCCTCTGGTGGGAAGGTGGGCACTGCCCTTGCAGGGTGCAGAGGGCAGCCTCTGAGGGCTGCTGTGGCCCGGGGAGTGGAGAGGCTGCGTGCTGACCAGGAAGTGGTCAGCACAGACCCAGTGCCGCAGGAGGAGCAGAGGCTGGGGTTTGGCTTGAACATTTGTAGAAACAGAGACGCAGCGGACCGCAGAGGCCCTCCTGCTGCTGGCCACCTACCCCCGCGCCAGCTGGTGAGCTGCGGGTCAGTCCTGGCGCCTGCAGCTGCCCAGCCGCTCTGCCCAGGGTTCTGTGTCCACGTCCTGTGAACCGTTTTTACCCAGAAGCCAAAGGCTGACCAGCGCGGCCCGTTCCGCGGCTCCCCGTCTGCCCCAATGGGCTGAGAGCCACCTGCGGTCCAGAAAAACCCCAGGGATCTCCATTGCCATAGGTGAGGGCCTGCAGGTGACCTCCTCCCCAGCACGTGTCTCCTCAAGGCTTCTCCTGCTCCGGCCACCCGGGGTCAGTCACTCAGCAGTGGGGTGCAGAGTGCAGGCAGGAACCCCCTAAGGTACCCCAATCCTGACCCCACCTGTGCAGGCCGCCTGGTCTGGACAAAGAGCCTGCAGATGTGATTAAGTTAGGGCCTGAGCTGGGCCATCCAGGACCATGAGGGGGTCCCCAAATCCGTCCTCACCCCCAGTGCCTGTGAATGTGACCTTGGACAAGGCTTCTACAAAGGTCGGCAAGTTAAAATGTGGTCATTAGAGTGTCCCCAACAACCGGGCACAGAAATACGCATGGGAAGAGGAGGTGAAGGCAGAATCTACACGCCCCGGAGACCCAAGGCCACGGGAGCTGCAGAGGCCAGCAGGGCGTCCTCCCTCAGCCTCAGAAGGAGCCGACCGCCCACCGTGACCTTGGGCCACGGGCCTCCAGCCTGTTGTTCAGGGCACTCAGGCTGTCAGGGTGCTCTAGGGTGACCCCAGCAGCCCTCAGGGTGCCCACTTCCCTCGGCAGAGGCACCACTTCCGCCCTGTCCCCCATGAGGACTTTATGGGCCTCCACAGCGAGTCAGGCCCTGGACAGCTCTCGCAGGCCATCCTGCCGGCCACACTCGGAGCCTTGGAGCTGAAAAGTACAGTTGGGCGAGAAGGGCTGGCGGGGGAGCTGCAGGGTGGTGGTCCCCAGCTCTGCGCCCGACTCTGCGCCCACTGGGGGGCGGGTGGAGTGGGGCCCACACATCGGCCCAGGAAGTGCCCTCTCCCCACAGGAGGAGAAGGACAACTGTCCGCGGCCTGGTCTGAGAAGCAGGCTGGCTAGTTCATTCTCCGCGGATGCCACTTAGGGTGCAAGAAGGCCAGCCGGCTGGATTTGTCACCTAACGACCTGCCTCAGCTTTGCCGTGTGACTTGTCCTGAGGATTCTTCCCAGGACACGTCAGGCCTGCCAGCTGCGTGCCAGCCAGCGCTGCAGGGACCACAGGGGAGTGGCAGCATCCTCGGGACCCAGGGCACACTGGGGGCCCACCAGGGGCTAATGGGAAGACAGACACAGGGTCTGCGGCCGGCCGAGGCCATCCACCAGTGGGCACACCTGAAAGCATGGGTCACCATTCCTCCTGGAGCCAGGCCAGTGACAGTGAGCCTGTCAGCAGGACCACAGGTGGACCCAGTTCCAGGCCTGGGCGGGATGGGGACCTGAGGACCCGAGCAGGCCAAGGCCACTCTCTGAGGAGCCTGGGTGCAGCTGTCTGCAGCACAGGACAGAAGCTCCCAGCAGCCTCAGAGTGACCTTCAGCCCCAGAGGACCCGTGCTCCCCGGCTGTGCCCTGCTGTGCCCCACTGGGCCTGCCTCCTTCCCCTTCCCTTCCCCTGAGCAGGCTGTGGGGTCATGGACGGCTGTCTGTACCCACAGCCCACCAATCACCGGCCACGTCCCTCATGTCCTAACTAGCAGGAGGCCTCTCTGGCCATGGAGGGACCCCTTGGGGAGAAGGGAGCCCAGATAAGTCACCCCCTGTACTTGAGAAGGGCCGGCTTCTCAGCCAGGGTTCTTCTGGATCTGGGCCTCCTCCCTGACTGGACACTGTGTCATCAGCCAGCTGCAGGACCTCTCAGGCCACCCAGGCCAGCAACTATGGCCTTCATGGACCCAAGCACTCACCTGCTTAAAGCCACCTGCCAGCCCCTGCCAGGCTCCAAGTGTGGGGTGCCACAGGTTCTCCCCATCTGAACACGCCCTCCCACCTGCCACCCCAGGGTCCCCGGCCAGGAACCGGCTCTGGTACAGCGGCAGCCCCTGCTCAGGGCTCAGGGGCTCAGGGGTGGGGACAGGCCCGGGTCCCAAGGCTCAGCCCTGGGAGGGCAGCTGTCCTGGGAGGCCCCTCCAGCCCACTGCAGGCCTCAGGCTCACTTCCGCCCAGTCGTCGGCAGGGAGCCCCAGGTGGCTGTCGGGGCCCAGAGGCTGCAGACCCACCCCAGGGGCCCTCACTGACCCCTGCACAGAAGACATCGAGATAGGGTCTCCCCTGAGGGACAAGGGAACCTGGGCCATAAGCCCTGGGGGGAGCAGACCACGGCTCCCTGTCCCCAGGAGAGGCAGCCCACCCAAGCAAGCAGCAGCCGGCGGGGACCAGGGCCAGGCTGCCCCCAGGCCTGTGACACCAGGCCTGTGACAGTGCAGGGGACAAGCCCCAGAGCACGGCGGCCTTTCTGTTGCCCAGGGCTGAGGACCTGGCTGTAGACAAGACGCGTAGGCCGATGACAGCCGTGACCGAGGGCTACGAGGAGGGCAGGCAGGGTGGCCAGAGGGCACTGTACTGGGCAGGAAGCACTGCTCCTGGGAGAGGAGCTTTCTCAGCGTCACCGGGTGAAGGGGGGAGACAGGGGCGACACGGAGTGACCCAGAGCCATCACCTCTGGTCCGAGGTTGCCGGGGCTCTTCCCTAGCCTTTCTGCGGCAGTCTAGGGACAGCTGCCCGCCAGGCTGCCCAGGGAGCCCAGTCTCATGACATTTACCCACCAGGGCCTGGGAAAGGCCACCTGGTGTGCTGAGAGCCGAGTGCGCCCCAGCTGAGCAGATGACTCACTGAGGAACAGATGTAGCCGCGTGTCGGGAGCCACCAGCTGCCACCGGCAGGGCTCTGCAGCATGCTGGCCCAGGACCCCCCTCAGAGTCTCCACGCAGGAGTGGCCGCGGGGAAGCGGACCACGAGCCCTGCACGTGGCTGCCGTCTGGGTCGCCACGCCCTGCCTTTGGAAGCTCTTCCTTGCCGGGTCCTACTTATTTCACAAGTCAAGGGGCAGTCATCACCAGAGACCCTGGGAGGCCCTGGGGAGGCCGAGGCCAGGCTCAGCTCTGCGCTGGGGACCAGTTCTGCAGTACAGGCCCCCTGGGGCCCCTGTTTGCCTGCCTCCCAGACCCTTGGATGGTGGACAGGGCTTCTGAATGCAGCTTCCTGGGCCCCATCTAATCAGGCTTCGCCGAGGGAGGGCACCAGCACTGAGCCTTTGAAACCAATTCCCGGGACTCTCCACCAGAGGAGGAGGAGGAGGCCTTAGAGCCCTCTGCAGAGGACGGAGCCGCAGTCTCCTGCTCAGACCCCCTCAGGCCCCTTGCTGGCCATTCCAGCATCCCCGAGACCCACCAAAAGCCCTGCATGGCTTCGGGAAGTCACTCTGTAGCCCCCCCAGCCAGGGGTCATCCCCCTACGTCGAGCCATCAGTAAGGCACTCCCACCCAGTGTAAAGCGGCGGCACCTTGGCACGCACCGCCCAGCTCACCGAGTGGAGCTCTCCACCACATTCCTACCGGCCAGTCACCCCTCACGGCCTCTCAGGGCTCCGGGTGGCCCCCGAGGCTGTGGGAGGGGTGGTGGAGCTCCACCTGCCGCCCGCCCCCTCGGCTCCGGGAGTGTTCTGCTTCACGTACAGGGAGACCCCCGTGCCAAGATGCCCGAGGCGCTTGGAGGGAGGTGCTGAGGCCTGAACCAAGTGTCCCCCGCTTGTGAGCTGAAGTCCGAAGGGCCGCAGTGAGCACAGCTGGGGCGCGAGCCCGGCAGGAGGTAGCGGGCTAAATGAGGTCACAGGCGGGGCCCTGTCCTAGTGGCCTGGTGTCCTCATAGAAGAGGGGGAGAAACCACAGGCTGCACAGAGAGAGCCGGGCAACGACACAGCCAGAGGTGGGGACCCGCCAGCCGGGGACAGGCCTCGGGGAGGCTGACCTGTCCACCTCTTCACCTTGGGCTTCCAGCCTCCAAAATGGGGAGACAACAAATTTCTGATGTTGAAGCCACCGCTCTGGAGCACCTTGCCAACAGCCAACGGTCCCGGAGACGTCTGCTTGGAGGGCTCAGCAAGCCAGCACCCAGGAAACGGCTGGTGGCCCGGGGCGAGGCCCTGGCCCCCAGGTAGAGACCTCCGAGGTCTGGCTTCTCCCTGGGACGCCGTGGCTGCCGCAGAATGGACAGGGCTTCTTGGCAAGTCCTGGCCCCTCCTCCCTGTTAGCCTGTCTCTTCCTCAGCCGCGTCCCACCCCCAGGGACCCACCCTCAGGACCACGCCCTTCTCTGAGGCAGACTCCTTAGGCTTCCAGGAGGATGGCTGGGGCCAGGCTACAGCGACTGTCTGCCCACGACGGGAAGCTCTGTGACAGGGCCCTGGTCTCCACTGTACTCCACGCTGTCCCCAGGCCAACCCCAGGGTAGCTCACAGCTCAGGACTGGGCCAGGCCCGTCACGCTCTGCCATCAGGAAGGCAGAAAGGGCTGGTGGCTGGCACACGGCAGCCCTTCACTGTCCGGCCTGCTCCTGGGCCCCAGGCCCCGGCCTCCAGGCATCTCCCCTAGCCCCTCCGCCCTCTGCCTACCCCCACCCCCCAGGCCCCGCACTTCCTGTCCCACGCAGCCTCTGGGGACCAGCCTCGCCCCGCCTCCCTACCTGGGGTAGGGTGCGCCCGTGAGGCTACCCCGGGAGACAGAGCTCTCTCCCACGGGGCCTCCTCTTCTCATCGCGGCTGTCGGGTCTGCGTTGTGACTCCACACCTCTGTCACTGAAGCCCCAGAGGCACCACGTGTCCAATAAAACTTCATTTACAAAAGCCAGCGGAGGGCCACTTTGGCCCGGGGCCACCACTTGCTAAGCTGCTGTGACAGAATCTGAGGAAGCCCTGATGCGGACGCCCTGAGGCCCGCTGGGGACTGGCTGGGTATGCTGATGGCCATGTCCACCAAAGCCTTCCCCGGACCCCAGAGCCGCTGGAAGGCTTCCTGAAGGGCAGCGGTGGGACACCATCCAGCACACCCGCACTCAGGGCCCAGCCGCCAGACAAGCTGGACACACTGGGCTCTGCCCGTGAGGAGGCGCCTGCCGGCCCTCGGCACACAGCACCCCAGCTGTGACGCGCATGTCCCCATGGCTGCTCCGGGAGTCCAGCACTAGGAGAGCTCGCCCACCTTGTCCAGGCTCATCCCAGACCCTTCTGTCCTAATACAAAAGTTTTAACCTGGAATCGGCACGTGCAGGGCGAGCCCACGGGGACTGCGCCTCGACGCAGCTGGGGCTGACCTGGATCGAACCCAGGGTCAGCTACGAACACGCAGGGGACCGGCAGAGAGCACAAGCCCGTTCTGAGCTTCGTGACACTCTGGAGGGAGGTTGGTGTCCCACAGAGAGAAAGCCTGGTGCTTAGATGTCTTCTGGTTGGGATTTCTCACATGGCCACGGGCCAGGCAGGGCACCATGAACAGGCAGGACATTGCCCATCCAGGGAGCTTACAGGCCCCGTGTGTCTGGTGAGGAATGGGAGGGGACAGTGGACTCTGCCCAGGATCTGAGACCTTCCAGGGACCAGTCTTGAAGTGGCCTCCCACCTGCTGCTCATCACAGCAGTGCCCCCTGGACAGCCCAGCCTTCCTCCACCCTGCTGGTCAGGACACCCGGCCACCTGGGTTCACAAGTCCTCCCAGCTTGGGGCAGAATCCCCCGAGGCCAGGGCTGAGTTGTGGGCCCCCGGCCTTCTCTGCCTCCTTCAGCCTGGGGGTGGCACAGTGTCACTGATCACCTGGACCTGAGAGGGAGGACAGGGCCAGGAGTGGATGGCAGTCCTGGGCCACAAGCACACCCAGCCCTGCGCCGGGCCCAGAGCAGGAGGGCAGGGTCCTTTGGAGCCTTCTGTAAGCACAGAACCTATTACCAGAGCTCTCCCCTTCATTTCCTCTTCCTGTCACCTCAGGCCTAGAGACCCCAGGCATTGGGGCACTTAGGAACCCCTCGTGGGGGTTGCAGGTGGGAGCTGGCCATGGCCCAGACGCAGTGCAGGAGTCGGGGCCTGAGGGCTTGCAGGACCTGGGGGTGGAGGTCTGTGACTGCCCCTCCAGGAGTCCCCCATGAGGGGACACCCCTGGAAAATACCATGCACCCAGGGCATCCGGGGTGGGGGCAGCCGGGCCACACAGCTGAGCCAGTGTGTGAGACGTTCCAGCAAGTTCCAGATGACGGACATCAATTCCCTGGGGGCCCAGAGGTGGGGACCTCAAGGGGAAGTGGGTGGATCTGGGGGGGGTGGGCCAGCACTTCACCCAGGAGGAGCAGAGGACCCAGGGTCACTGCCCATGGAATGACACAGGCCCAGGGACAGGGACATGGGGCGTGAATCTGCAGGACATCTTGGGAATGTGAGACTTCTGGACCTGTCCCTGCCCCAGTCTCAGCTCAGCCTCCTGTGTCCACTCCATGAAGCTCCCGGCAACAGTGGGACAGGGAGAGCGCCTGCCCCTGCAGTGGACAAGGCCAGGGGAGGCCTCTATTCCCTGGTAATCCCCAGGAGGGACTGGACGGTCCAGGCCCCCAGTGAGACAGCAAGCAAGCAGCACTGCCCTTGGCCTTGCCCCTTGAAAGCTGGCTGGGGACGGTGTCCCATCCAAAACCAGGCCTGGGAGGCCTGAGTGGCCCTGGTGTGTCCGCCCTCCGGGGCCTGAAGGGGCCTGAGCCGGCTAAGGTCTGACACCCAACACCAACCAGGATTTGGGGGGCTTATGCCCTGCTCTCGTACTAAGCCAACCCTGGGTCTGGGGTCCACTCATCCTAAATGTCCACCCAGGTCCCATGGGGGGCTGGTGGAACGTGGATTCCTAAGCCAGGGCTTCAGAAGGCAGAGTGTGGGGCTGTCGAGGTCACCTCCCGGGCAGCCTGAGTGTCGCCAGGAGCAAGGCCAGTCCTGGTTGTGCATCAGAGGAGGCCGGGACAGGGTGAGGGTCCTCCGCCTGCTGGGCAGAGGCTCCGACAGAGTAAGGGAACCAGACTACATGAAGGACAGGCCCAGAGGACGAGGCCACGGGAGTGGAGCACTTTGGTCCTGTTTGTGACGCACAGCAAGGCAGGCCCTGCTGTCTCCAGGCCCAGGGCTCCCTGGCCTGTGGGCAGCTCTGCCCTGGACTGTGCCCTCCCTGGAGCTGCCTTCCTCTCCAGCAAAGCCCAGATTGCAGCAGGGTGAATGGGGGGCTTTGCAGGAGAAACCCCCACACTCCCCACCCCAGCCAGAGCTGCTGAGAGCCCCTCCAATTGTAGAGGGCTCAGCAGAGCCCCCTAAACACGTGATGTCCATCCCCTAACACATGGACCCTGTGCGTGTGACTCTCCTAGACAAAGGGTCTTCACAGGCGTGATTAAGATAAGAATGTCAAGACAATGTCATCTATTTTCCAGGGGTTCCCTAAAATCCAATGGCAGGTGTCCTTATGAGGGGCAGACCCTGAGACATGGGGACCAGGGTCACGGGAATCAGAGCCGAGACCATGGAAGAGATGCAGCCACAAGCCAAGGGCTGCTTGGGGCCACCAGGAGCTGGCAGAGGAGGAAGGACCCTCCCCAGAGCCTTCGAGGGAGCACAGCCCTGTGGCACCTGGATTTCAGGCTTCTGCCCTGGAGCTGTGCAGAGGAATTGGTACTGTTTCAACCTCTGCCACCAGGGTGCCTTGGAGGGCAGCCCAGGGCACTGGGACACAGAGGGAGGCTGGGCCTTCAAAGTCCAGGATGTGGGCCAGACCACAGGCTGAGGCTGGTCCTGGGTAGCAGGCTGCCTCTGGAGCTTAGGACTAGACTAGAGGCTCTCGGGAGGCTGGGTGTTCAGAACTGAGGGGACACACGTGGCTGTCACATGACCAATTCATTGAGTAGGACGGGGACTCTGTGTGCTGCCGTATATAGCCCGGTTCTCACGGAAACTGCGCATGGGGGCAGCCGAGGGCAGGCCCTTGATGGTTTCCTGGGCAGCTTGGATGCCACAGAAGAGAGGGCTGTGATGGGGCGGAACAGTCCTAAGCAGTGGGTAGCCATTCACCTAGGGTGACTCCCCGAGGGTATGAAGGACACAGAAACCTAGTGGCACATCCCCTGCTCAGGCACCATCTCCCCCAACGCAGTCCAGGCCAGGTGGCTGCAGGTGACCTTGGGCCTTCGACTCCATTAGCATCTCCTGATGCTCACAATGGCATCAACCCTTCCCACGGTCGACCTGATCCAGGCTCAGAACAACCCCTGAGAGAAACCACCTCCCAACCGTGCAGTCCAGGAGGCCGAGGCCCCACGAGGTCACAGCACAGCCAAGGACGCGCGCTGGCCAGCCACGGTGGGGAGCCTGGGTGCAGTGGGCCAGGCAGGCGCTCTCACCTGCACCAGGCGTCCCCCCTGCAGGATCTCCATGGCCAAGTCTGAGCCTCTGTCCCCAGGAAAACTGCAGCTTCCCCCTGCAGAGAGAAACTTCTGGAAAGAAAAGCTTCCCCCTCTGTTACGCTGATCCTCACAGCCTTGCAGCAGGCTGCAGGACAGAGACTCACTGACCCACGTCCAGAGGCCTCGCACCTGCCCAGGGCGCCTCCGTCCACCACCCGAGTGTCCGATGTGACTTTGGTGGAGTCTTGGACCTGGACGGCTGCAGCTGGCGGGGAGGCCCCCAGTGTCACCGGGAGCTCACCTGCTGCAAGGTGAGGGCGGTGCGTCTTCTGCAGGAGCGTGCCCGTTGGCCCCTTTCCGACTGCACGTCACTAGGCAGGCCACTCCTGGGGGCTTGGGACAGGGTTGACCCCTAAGGAAAGATTACTCATCACCCCAAATGGCAGCTCTAAAGTCCAGTCTAGAGCATTTCCTGTCAACCACTGAGCTCACTGTCAGGCCCCCAGGACGGCCTGCCCTGGACATTAGGAGGGCCACCCTGGAAGGGCCACCCTGGGAGGGCCACCCTGCCCCCTGGCATTCACCTTGTAATGAAAAGAGAATGCAGAGGGGCCTCTGCAGGCCACTGCCCTAGCTGTCCACAGGTGGCATCCAGGGGCCACCCAGCCTTACAATAGTTCAGGGCTGAGAAAGGGGCTTCCAGGTGGTCTTCTCCAGCCTCTGGGGCCAGGACACTGGGTTCCAGGGCTGAAGCCCAACTCAGCTCCTCGCGTGGTCCAGGCTTGTGGAGGCTCTGCCCACTCTGCCCACCTGCCTGCCACCTCTGCACGGCGTCTCTCCCTGGGCCACCCACCCCTTCTTCCATCAGAACTTGGTCCCTGGAGGCCTGGTCTGGCCCCTCGCACCCACAGCAGACCCTTCTTCCTCTGACTACTGCTGCCAGAAAAATTGGACAATTGATGAGGCTGGTTTCGTGACATTTCCTGCACTGTCCTTGCCCGCCGGCTCTCTCTGTAGGGATGCATCCTCATCTATCTTGCTTGGCCAAATAAGCGTCTAAACCCCTTGAAGAGATGGAGAGGCCCCATGCCCCCAGCAGCTCGCCCTCCTACCGGGGCAGGCACTTTAGCACAGACTAAGTATAAAGTTGGCGGTTCATTGCATAATTGATCAAGAAGCCAGAAATTCTAAAACTGGTCCTTTTAACACAGTCAAATAAAAATTCTAAAAATGGTGTTCTGTCTAATATTCAATCTCAGCGCTCAGGATTGTTCCCCTGCACGCAGACGAAATCATAAATTCAATCCACAGAACGTCAGACGGCTCTGTCATCCTTCCGGCACTGCGTGTCCCACACAAGGCAAGGGAAGACATGTTCCACAGGAGCACTGGCACGGCCCCTCCCCACCTGCTCGGCCAGTGACCCCACAGTCCCTTAGAGGAGACCAGAGCCTAGAGGGGGTGTCACAGAGGCCCCTCCCTGCCACATACCCAAGGCAGCAGCAGCATTTGAGAACCTGGCAAGGGAAAGGAGCACTGGAGAGTGGCCTTCCCGGGCCCTGAAGAACTGGCCCTGTCTCTGCCGCTCTGCCAAGGAGGACGAGGCCCTGGGGGATCAAAGACGCTTAAGAGGCACTAACTGCATTAAGCCAGAGCGGCGCGTGGGGAACGGGAATGAAAGGAAGCGGAGTCTCCGGGCAGAGTCAGGGCGGACACTTCACGTGTCCACTTGGTGTGAACCCGGCTCCGCTCAGCAGAAGCACAGGGAGTTCTCTAAGGGCCACAGAGCCCCAAGGGCTGGCGGCTGGCACCCGTCTCCACCTGTGATTGTGCTCAGTGTGTCCTTGGTCACCAGCCAGAACTGTGGCTCTCAGGATGTGCCAGGCCACCCCTGCCACTGAGACAGTCCCAATTAAGACTCTAAAGACCAGCCTCGGTGTCTGCAAAGTCCAGGGTGCTCCAGGACCTCCAGCCGCTCATTTGTTCTGTGACGCTCTTATCCCAATTAAGCTACTCAAAACTTTTGAAGTTCATGAGTCATTTGCTTCAAACATCTTTAAATTAAGGAGAGATTCACTTTCCTGGTAGCAAACACCCAGCAACTTAATTAAAAGGGGTTCAGCATTTAAACTGCCACCATGGCTTTCCACGGAAGGGGAAGGAGCTCGCTTCTCCCTGCTGCCTCTGCGCGGATTCCCTTCCACTCCGACTCTGGCATTTAGGAGGTATTTCACTGTCACAGGACTCGCTCCCGGGGTTGGCCGGCCCGCACGCTGCTCAGGTCAGCTGGCCATCAAGGTGCAGAGGAAGTCATGCCGGCATCCCTGCTTACATGCCTAAAGGACACTGAAGGCCCCCTGGTGACACGGACAAAGCAACTTTCCAACTAGCCTTGGGCAAACGCGTGAGTGAATCGTGATGTAAGAATCACCAGGCAGGGCTCAGCGACATCTGAGCCGCGGCGACCTTGAGCTGGATGTCACGGACATATGACTGATTAAATGGAGACACGCCCTGAATGACGCTGGGGACCTGCAAGGCTGCATGGCCCCTCGTGGGTGGTGCACCTCCCGAGAGACCCAAGCTTGCTCAGCTGGGGAAGTCTAGATTCATCTGAGCAGGCCAGGGAGTCCCAGGGCAGGTGCCAGCAGGCAGGGTCTGAGATCCTTCCCGAGCACTGACCCTTGCTCAGCACAGGCCGGGGCCAGGCTTCCTTGCAGTGGCCTGTCCAGTAACACACACACTCGCCATGAGCTTTAAGACCAGCACTCAAGGAACTACCCTCTGGCTCTCTCCTGCGAGACACTGTGACTCCAAACTCAGCGCATGACAGGCAAGAGGCTGGCACAGGCAGACGAGTCACACTGGGGGCCTCCTGACAGAGCCTCAGGCGAACTTCTGACCCATCTGACGTCCATCCTCTGCCAGCACTTGAGAGAGGCTGAGCTGCGTGCCTCTGCGAATCCACGCCAGGTGATTTTCCATCCCAAGCAGCTCCCAGCTAGAGGTCTAGCTACACCTCTGCAGAAAGCACCAAGGTCAGAGACAGGCCCTGAGACCTGTGAAATGATCTGTCAAAGCTGGTAGCACCAGATCAGCACATTAATAGCAACTGACATTATCGTTACCATCACCACCACCCTCACCACCACCATCACCTCCATCATTATCACCATCACTACCAACACCACCACCATCACCACCACCATCACTGCCAACACCACCACCATCACCACCAACATCACCATCACCAACATCACCACCATCACTACCACCATCACCACCAACATCACCAACATCACCACCATCATTATGTGACATCACCACCACCATCATCATAATTACTAGTATTATAGCATCACCATCACCACCACCACCACCACCAACACCACACCATCATCATCATCACCACCACCATCACCGCCATCATAATCACTGTGGTCACCATCATTGCCATCATCACCATCACCACCACCATCACCATCCTCCGCTCATATTAACAGCGGCCAACACTTATTGAGCCGGCCCCCGTGCGCCAGAAGGTCAGCACATGACGTGCACTGTCTCCTTTAACCTTTGATGACAAGGTTAGGAGAGGTCAACGCTACTGTCCAACTGCGGCACAGAGCAGACAAGCAGGTTGCCCAGGTCACACAGCTAATATGAGGACTATGAAGCCAGGCAGCGAGGGGCTTAACCATTATCCTAAAATTCAGAGAAATGTCCCAGTTATTTCACCTGCAGGGTGATTCCCGAGGGAGGGGCTTTCCGACAACCGTAGGGCTATTCCTTGGAGCCTTAGTTCTGTGGGATCTCACAGTGCCCTAGATCACCCTCCCCCACCCCATCTGTCCCCAGGAATGCCTGTGCTCCAGGCAGCAGGAGTGGGACCGGCAGGATCTCACTCACTACATCTCTCCACAGAAGCAGGAGTAGACCCCACGGATCCCCAGCCCTGATCCCAGACACCTGTCCTGGACAGTGGACCATCTTAGGGGATGCTGGTAGCATGTCCTAGGCCAAATTCTGGGTTCAAGGTGACCCCAGGAGCGAGTGGCAAGGCTGGGTGTGACTCAGGTGACAAGACTCTCAGTCCCTGGTGGCCGGTTCTGCCTTTGACAGCTGTGGCACTGTCCTCCGAGCCTCTCTTGCTGCGTGAAAGCAGCTGACGTGTGGGGCCATCCTGGACACCGGGGGCCACTTTCCACGCTCAGCAGTGACCTGCTGAATCCTCACAGCCACTGTCCAGAGGAGAGCCTTGCAGGCTCTGGGTTTGATGGTGAGGACAAGGACATCGAGACCCTGCCCAGGGTCACAGAGTGACATGCTGTGGAGCCCAGACTCCTCCCCAGATGCCTCAGCCACCAAGCAGGGGCCATGCAGCTTCCCAGACCGCAGCCCGGGAGCCCACAGGTGCTCCTGCTGCGCAGCTCCCGAGAAGTGTGAGCAGCGGCCAAGCGCCACCCAGCGTGGGGCCAGGCCAACCCTGATGACTGCTGAGGCAGGAGGGGTCTGAAGGGGTCTGCAGGGGTCTTTCCTGCCACCCTCCCACTCAGAAGCTCATACAGAGCAGGAGATTACACCGCCTGCCTTCAGGAGCCCAAGAAAATAGCTCACTTGAGAGTCATTAGCCAGTCCTTCCCAGGGTCTAACTTGAATTACTCCTGCTTGTATCTAATTCAGTTAGGTAGGGCCAGCTGGACTGTGATGAGCCCAGTTAGGAGATCATCTCAGCCCCTGATGAGGGCCCGTTCCCTTCTCTGCCGGCCGGCAGCGTTTTCCAGAATCAACATTTCTCTACATTAGAAGCAAACACACACATTTCCCCCCTTTTACATTTGCTTTGCTAAACAAATCAATCTAGCACCAGATTATATTATGAAGAAGCACAAATCTTTCCTGAGGTAAGCATCTGTCGCTGGATCAGCAGCAGCCAGTGGACTGTGGATGGGTTTGCTGAGCCCTGTGAGGCCGTCCTGGGCGTTCACTTTAGTAATAACGGATGTAATTAGGAGTAAAGGGAACCTGATTCCTCTTCCACGGCTACACAGCAAGTGGGTCTTCAGAGGAGGTGACGGGGGGGGGGCACCTCCTGCGTCTACTGAGGTCAGACTCTCAGAGCCTCTGACCAGAGCTACGGGCGCCACGCTGGGGTGGCTGAGGCGGCCCCCGGGCCCTCCAGGGAGCTGCCGGCTCCGGGCCTTGCCCTGGCATGGGGCTCCGGCTCCCTGGACAAGCTGCTGTCCAGGGGTGACACAAAGGCACAGACCGTCTTGTCCAGTGAAGGGAGGAAGAAAATGGTGAGCTGAAGGGCCACCCCACAAAAACATGTCCACGGCTGCCGGCTGGCTGCCTGCCTGGCCAAGGTCAGGGAACCTCGCAGGACCCGTCCCAGGCACTCGGCCCCTCCGCGCCGGGTTGTGGGGAGCTCTCCGCAGCACTTCTCCTGCCCTGGATCCCCAGGAGCCCCAGGCGGGGTCGGTGGCGCCCAGGCCTGGGTGTGCAGGGAGCCCTTCCCCCACGGCGCCTCCCGCAGCTGCTGCTGGTGGACGCCGGGTGCCACCTGGGCCACAGCCTGTCGTCAGAGCCCAAGGAGTCGGGGCACCAGCTGCTGGGGCAGGGACAGGCACCAGCCGTCCCCGGGAAGCCTCCACCCCCGCCTGTCCGCAGAGCTGCAGCTGCCAGCCCTGGGCTCTTCCTGCCGCTCCTGGTCCTGGACCAGCTCCCCTGCGGGGCCTCGCCCGAGCCTTGGCGGTTTCTCAGGACCCCGCCAGGCCTCACCCCGACAGCACCAGTGTCCGCGTCCACTCTCAGGTGGATGGGAAGGAGGGAGGCCCCCTTTTCACGTCCACCTGCTTCCCCAATCCTGCTGACTGCCCGGGCGTCCCCGACACCGGACACCATCTCTCCCTGCGGTCCTGCGCCTGACCCCTGGCCTCTTCCTTTTCAGTCTGGCCCCCCGTGAACCGCCCTGCACACCTCGGGGTCCCTCCCTCCCAAGCCGCACACACCCCGGCCCCCGGACAGACCCAAAGCTCCGTGGTGGCCGCCTACCTGAGGTCTCCCCCAGAATCCGGGGGGGCTTGCTGTCTTTCCCGTTGTTGCTGGGCCTGGGGGAAGGCTCCGTTGTGCTAGCCCCAGCGGGGACCCTTCTCCGGGGATCCGGGGAGGCAGTGACCCCCTTGGTCTGCAGCGTGATGGAGGTGGCCGTGGTGGCAGCGATGGTGGTGGTGGCCACAGTCGTCTTCCGTGTTTGTAAGATGGGGACCGTGGTGAGGCCATGCACGCCCGGGAAAGTGTTGGCCTCCGGGGCCTCCTCATCCCCCGTGGGCCCCCAGGCGATGAACTCTGTCTCTGTCGTGGGCCTGCTGCCCCTGAAGTCGAAGCTACTGAGACCAGTGTCCTGCACGTGCCTCTTCCCCCGCCGCAGGAGACTCTGGTGCTCGGGGGCCCCTCCGGCCACCGCGGAGGATGAGGACGAGGAGGAGGAAGTGAGGGACGGGCTGGATTTGGCAGCAGCTGGGGGCTTGGCGAGCCCCCCTTTGGGCACGAGGGAGGCCACCTGGTCTCTGGGCCTGTGGGCTCTCCTGGCACGGGGCATCTGCCCATGGGCCCGCTCCGCCCGGGGCGCCCGAGGGCTCCACACAGGGGCAGGGAGCCGGGACGGCTGTCCACTCCTCAGACTCCACAGCCGCGGGGGCCTCTGCGGTGGTCGTGGCAGGAGCCGGAACTCGGGGCCTGGGCCCAGGGACTCACAGGACGGGAAATCCACAGCAAGCTGCAGCATGGCTATCAGGATCCAAGCATGGCTTCCAAGGGAGCGGCCCGGCCAGCGGATGGACATGGAGCTGCGAAGGAGAGAGAGGAGAGTGGTCAGCAGGGCGGGCAGGGCTCTGGCGGGGCCAGGTGGTCATCCTCCATCAGGACAAGGTCGTCTTGCAGGAGAAGCTCAGCCTCAAGGGCAAACCCCTCCCTCTGAAGGTCACTGGAGCACCTCCCTCTCCACCTTGAGAAGACAATGCCCTCCAGGTCCCCAGGAGCTGCACCCAGCCAGCTGACAACCACAGGGCCCATCTCATGGGGGGAGGACCAAGACCCAGTGGACCCCCATCATCCCCGATGTGATGACCTGATGACCTGCCAGTCCCCCTCCTTTTGCCCGTAATGACAGGAGGCACCAAGAGGATACAGACTGAGAACCACAGGACTGGCCAGCCTCCGGCCGGACTCCAGGCCCAGGTGCTCTCCTCTAGGAAGCACAAGAGGCTCACTGCCATTGGCCATCGGCTCTCCCAAGGCCTGGGTGGGACGAGGTCTGACTCGGGGACACCCAGCCAGGCAGATGCCGGGCAAGGAGCAAACAGTCGGTGGCCCCTGAGCACCACCTGCATGCACTCTGCAAGGCCCCTGGCCCCTGCCCTGGCCCCTGCCGTGGCCCCTGAGGTGAATGTGACTGTCTTAGAACTGCCAGGGCCTTCCTCCCTGGACGCCAGCCGCCCGGGCTGGGCCTCTGCCGAGGTCACAAGGGACCTGAGACCTGTTCCAGATAAGCTGGGGGTTTACTGATGCCGAAGTGCTGGTCCTGCTGACATTTCCACCCCTGTTTGTCCCGGGTGCACGTGGCCTCTGAAGCCCTCTGTCCACCTCCTCAGCCCCGGGAGCTGCAGAAAGCCCAAGCCCTGCAGAGCCTGGGGGAGGCCGAGCTGGGGAGGCCGGAGCTCCGGGGAAGCGTGGTGTCCACGGCCCGTGGAGCAGTCCCCAGAGAGCCCAGGCCTGAAGCCATCTCCAGGAAGGTGGACGCTGGAGCATCACAGGAACATCCAGAGCACAGCACAGAACCACGTGGCAGGCTGGGGGACGCGGGCCCACGTGCCCTCTCCCACTGCATGGATAACTGAGGACTGATTACAGGTGCCATTCAAACTCAGCTCTTGTCACACCCTCAGGTCTGAAAGTTAAAATGAATCCCCAAAACTCCACGCTGCTGTGGTGGGGGTGGGCAGGGCGGCGAGCCTCCGGGACACGCAGGCCACTTTTCCTTATAGGTGTCATGTGACTTTAAAAAGGATGGGATTGGGATGAGTGTGAGCACCCTGTCGAGTGTGCACACACATACCAGTGTGCAGCAGCGTGTTCATGCGTGTGTCAGTGTGTGTGCTGGGTGTGACTTCGACAATCCTGTATGTGCCTGTCACAAGGAAGAGACCATGTGCAGTGTGTGTGTCAGCATGTGTGGGTGTGAAGATGCGTGTGACTGTGTGTCTACAGATGTGAGTCAGCCTCACGCACACCATGCCTGTGTGTCGGTGTGAGAGGGGAGTGCGCTGCTGTGCCCCGTGTGCCCCTGCATCTGCCCATGTGCACCCGCACGTGCCCACGTGTGAGATTGCCTTGTGCCTGCATGCCAGTGAGTGTGCAAGGCGTGTCCGGGAGTGTGTCAGTGTGTGCAACTGTAACTGGGTCCCAGTGTGTGCACAACCCTCCAGGGCCGAGGCCTCCTGGCACTTGGGAATGAGCTGGTCCCCAGGGGTCATTGAGATGTTGAGAGAAAGAGCCTCACATTAATGAGCATTAAGTATCAAAAAGGGCTAATCCCCAAATAATAAGGCCCTGGTTTTTTAATCAGAATCAAAGTGCTTTGCTCCAGAAATTAGGAAGTGTTCATTATGCTAATGCCTCTGCCCTGGGTTGCTGTGTTGTGCAATTTCCCTGCACAAGCAGCCGAGCTTGGTGCAGGGACCTGGGCCATCATCACTGCACGGGGGACATCTAGGTCAGTGTGAAAGACCCCGCACGTGCTAAAGGCAGCTCCTCTGGGGCTGCTGGTGACCTAGCGAGGGTGGGAGATGGTTGACAACACAGCTTTCTCCCCTGCCGTGCAGCTGGGTGGGAGTCTGGCCCCAGGGCAATGAGATTCTGCTTGGAGTAGGTGCTGGCCCCACCAGGCCCCACAGGAAGCCATGAGACCCTCCTCCCAGGCCCCACTAGGACTCACGAGGTCTTACCAGGCCCCAGGCCCCCAGGCCCCCAGGCCCTACCCAGCAAACTGCATTAAGAGCAAGCAAGGGCACAACTGCCACCATCCAGACTTGGAGAAAGATCGCCCCAGGAAATTAAAACCACAGCACCTAAGCCTGGGCCTGCCTCCCCGGCATAACTTCACACACAGGATATTTCTGTGATTTTTCACCAATCACGGGCTGTAATTGGTTACCATAGAAACCCCTCATTTCCTAGACACCCAGCTGTTATGCAGAAAACCAGCCACGGCCACGTGGCAGGGGAGGTGGATTCGCTTCTCCCCAAGTCCAGCTTCTTTTTAAAGTGACGCATTTGTTCAGAGGGAAAATAGAGAGCTGGTGGGCGAGTCAGGACCAAGCCTCCCCCTTCCCCGGCATCCAGGAAGCCCTGTGGGGACCTTCTCCCCCAGGAAGGCCCAGGCTGATGGCGTGGCCTGCACAAGGGCACCAGGGGCCCTGTACAGGGGCCAAAGGCCCCGGACTGTGCTTGGCCCCGGGCCCAGCCTGGCCCTGAGTGCTATCAGGAATTTCTTGGTCTGGAGAGCAGCACCTCCAAGGACCCTGAGCAGCCACGCCACTTCCCTGTGGCCCCAGCCAGCTCTGAACCAGGCGGAAGCCCAGGATGCTCTCTGACCTGTTCAGGGCTGGACGCCCCCAGCTGCTCTCACTTCATGAGGAAGCCATCTTGGAGGGGCTCACCCAGGGAGGGACCCTGGTGCTGTCAGCCATGCACCAAGAGGTGGGGGACCCCCACACCCGAGGAGGGAGGCCCCGCAGCACGGCTGCCCTCCGTAGTGGCCCCGGAGGCAGGCAGAGGTGGGGTCAGCTTCCCCAAACTCCGGACCATCCACAGACCCCTTAAGAACATGTCACGGCCTCACACCCACAAGGAGAGCATCCAGCAGAAGGTGGAGAGTGGTCAGTGCTGCAGGGGGCGAGCCCGTCACAGCGGTGGGAATGCACACAGGTGGCAGGAAGCAGCTGGGTGAGTCCTGGAAACAGTTAGCACTGCCCAGCAGCTCCACTCCCAGAGGCCCACGGATGTTCAAGGCAGCACCTCAGTGACCCAGAGAGAAAACTGCCCCAGCGCCCATCCAAGCGCACAGCTAGGCACAACAGAACATTGTTCAGCCATGGTTAGGGCAGGAAGACTTGGCCAGGGACAAGGATGGACCCTGAAAATACTGCCCTCGGTGAACCCAGCAAGTCACATTGCTGCGCATCGGCTGGTTGCTCCGTGCAGAACGTTCAGAACAGGCAAATCCAGACAGGAAGTAGGCTGTGGCTGAGGGTGGGGAGGACGGGAGCTACTGGGATTGATGCGGTGGCTGCATAGCCCTAAGAGCATCCTCAGACGGCTGGCCTGACTGCTTCCTAGGGTCCACGTGACACATGTCCATCAAAACTCAATACCAAGAAAGGCAACGGGCAGAGGAGGGGTGTGTGCAAGGGTGCTGAGGGGCCAAGGTGGGCACGTGCCGACCCTGGACCCTGACCTGCAGACCCTGCCACCACGGGCAGCCTGGACCTGCAGGTTCCTTCCCGCAGTGCTCACTGGGACACCAGGAAGGAGCAAGACCCCGTCTCTGCTCAAGGGCAGCACCAGGCCACGCCCTGCAGGGCCCGGCCAGGGTGGGCTCGCCTGGCAGCCTCTGATGGACACTTTTCTAATGAAGAATGACACCGGCAAGCACCCCGTGCCCAGGGGGAGCTGCCCGTCTCCCCGTACTTCCCAGTGTGCCACAGCCCTTCTCTCCTTCCCTTTAAATTCTTACTGAAATTTCCTTTCCCCAAGAATCGTTTCAGAAGACCCAGAGAACTGAGATTCCATTTGCTGCCTCCGTACATTCTATTCACAGAAGAACATCACTGTCAAGCAAGGGAGACAAGGTCAGCTCTTCACCCAGGGTCACACCTTACGGAGACCTGTGGCTAGCAGCGAGCATGGGCCTTCTGGAGGCTGCTGGTCCCTCGCATGCTGGGGCACCAGGGCAGGGAGGACCCAGCCTGGGCGAGCCCTGGGGTTGTGCAGACAGGGGCCACCTCAGAATCTGCAAGGTGGGACGAGACCTCAGAGCCCTGCAGCAGGTGGCCGGTCCACCCAGTTCTCTGTGGATTCCCACTCCCCTGCGTCTCCACGCCCTGGCCCTGAGCCCCTGTGAGGTCAGAGCTGTGTGTTGGGGAATCAGCCAAGCCTGGGCTTTCTGCTTCACTCCGCCACCCCCAGTGTGCTGGTCCTGCCCAGGGGACAGCTACAACAGGTGTCTGCTCTCCTTCCCTTCTAAGAAGATCAGGTGCCTGGGATCGACAGTTCTCAGGGCAGAGCTAGGAACAACCCAAGGTGCGCTCAAGGACTCGGTGCGCAGCACAGACAAGTGTTGGTCAGTCCGTCTTCCTCTGTGGAGTCCCCACGTCTGGCAAGGAGGACCCTCACCTGGTGCACAGGACTCACCTGGGAAACTTGCTGGTCCTACGACGCAGTCCCCAGGACCCTGTACCCAACGCATCTGGACTGCCCCCCACCCATTTCATGGAGCTTGCTAAACAAATTTTTCATCTTAGAATAATTTTTACACAAAAATAAGAAGAGTGCACAGAGTTGCTGGGACTCAGCTCCCAGTCCCACTGTGGGTCATCTGGGTCCCTGTGTACCTGTCACAGCTCAGGGGCCAACATCAGGACAGCTGGCCGCGTGCTCAACCACACAGCTTGCCCAGATCTTGCTAGTCCACCACACATCCTGTGCCTGGCCCAGGTCCCCACCCAGGACACGTCACCTCTGTCTTGGGGCTCCTTGGGATGCTCTCGGCCATGACAGTTCCTCAGACTTTTCTGCAGTTGGATCTTGGTGACTGTGGAGTCCTGGGGAGCTGCTCCCTGCCTGGCCCTCTTGGGGTTCACCTAGCACTTTTCCCACATCAGACTGGGGTGACGGGCTTGGCAGGTGGCCACGGGGGAGGCACCCTCCGTACCCCTTCCCATGCAGGGCATCTGCCCACTACAGGCCCCTTCCTGTTGAGGCCACTTTGACCACCACTCTGGAGGTCACTCTGTGGGCACCTCTGGAAAGCACCCCTGGCTCTCATCTTGGGGACAGGCCCCTGGCACAGTGCACACAGGGGTTTCCTGCCTCTTCACGATTCCCCACTGAGAGCCAGGCCAGGCAGGAGGGCAGGGTGGGAACTGACTGTCCCCACAGCAGGTTCCTGTGCCTTGGGAAGTCCCCAGGGAGTCAGCAAGGAGAAGCCCAAGCCCCAGGGCACCTCACTGACCAGGACTTGGCCAGGGAAGTGGCGGAGGCCTGGGAGGGGCGAGGCCCGTGCAGAGCCCTTCTCCTGGAGGTGGCAGTGGACTGTGCTCTCTGCAAAGACGAGACGGAAAGGGGTGTAGGATGCAGTCCAGGGGCTGGAGGAAGAAGTGACTATTGATGTCCAGGGAACAGTGGCCACCATGCCCAATGCTAACCTTTGGGAGAGTGAAGCTTCAAGGTAGGCGGGCCTTCCTACGGTTGGAACCTTAATGACCCCAGAGGCCCACGTGGGAGAGGCTGAGCCCCAGCTTGGTGCTGCTAGGAGCGGGTGGGACCCTTAAGAGGTGGGGCCTGGTGGGAGGTCTTTGGGTCACGGGGGGTGTGCCTGAGGGGGACTGCTGGACCCCAGTCTCTTCCTCTCTCTTTTCCTTCCCGGCCATGACCTGAGTGGTCTTGCTCCACCCCATGCTCTCACCATGATGTCCTGCCACAGGCCCGTCCACCATGGACTGACCCCAGCGCCATGAGCCAACAAGCTCCAGTGTCTGGGTGGGGAGCTGGGTCCTCCCGGCCTCTTCCCTCCATGCTGACCTCTGAGAGAGGTGTGTTCCAGGAGGACGAGAATCTGTGCCTGAGGGGAAGCGAGGCCTCGGTGATTGGTGGGAAGTGGACCCACCACCCCTAACCTCTCCCTAGAGCCCACGTTGCCCAGTCCCCAGAACTTCTGTGCCCGAGAGCAGGATGCCATCTCCCCAGCACCTTCCTTTCCCCCAGGCTGCCGGTCCAGGAGGGTGCAGGTGGCCGCCCACGGGGGCCCGGGCAGCGACCTCCCTGCCCTGCTCAGGGACGCCGCCCTGCAGCTGGCTCAGAGGGGAACGCACTTTCCTCAGGAGGCAGCGTGTGGCTGCTCCTCCCTGAGCCCTGATTCATCCTGACGTCATTCCGATGTCCCGTCAGCGCTGCGCCTCTCTGCCTCCCATTTAACATGATTGAAAACATCCCTCCCTTCCAGGAGGAGCCACAGCAGCCCCACACGCCAGACGCGCACGCCATGTGTGACTCCCGGGGAGGCAGCGGCACAGGGTGACACTGTGGCCGCAGATGGGAAGCTCCGGAGTGGCAAGAGGCCTTCCGAGGCCCCTCCCGAGGGTCTGCCTTCTTCCCCCTCCTCACCCCGAGTCCTGGGGTCATCTCAGCGCCCACCCCCGTGATGGCTGGGCCCAGTCCTGCTCCAAGGTCAAGGCCCAGGACTTCCCCTGCTCCAGAGGTAGCTCAGAGCCAGGGGTCATGGGGCAGGGATGGGGCACACACTGAGGCAGCACGGGCCTCCCCCGACTCCAGCAGCTGAGCCAGCACCTGTGGGGAGGGTGTGCTGCCGTGGCTTGTCACCTCCCCTGGCAGTCACAGGATGTTCCAGCTGAAAGGGACAAGGACAGGGTCCCATCCGGCCTGCTCCAAGACGAGCTCCTCACCCTGGGGCCCTGCTCCCAGGGGGCTTGTGAGCCTCGGCCAAGGGCTCCACAGCCACACTCGGGGCGCCGTGGGCCAGGCACAGGCTCTTAGTTCTGCACGTGAAGCCGCCACATTCTGCCGAGCACGAGCCGGGAAACAGCTGCAGGCCAAACCCTCAGAGCCAGAGGAGGCCCCTGTGAGACCCACAGATGGACGGCCTGGCTGAGACCACAGCATGGTGGCCTCAGATCTGGGCCCGGAGTCCAGGACTCAGGAACCCTAAGGTCTCTGTGCTCAGGAGCTAGATCCCAGGCACCTCTACCTGCAGGACGAGGGACCTACTAGAGAAACCAAAACCAAAACCTTAACCTGGAAGTGAACCACTCCTGGGCAGTTGGTGCCCAGGGTGTGCACAGCACCCAGGGGCCACCCCCATCCTGTGGCACAGCAGGCCTCAGCAAACTACCCCAGAGCCTCGTGCAGGCCATAATGCAGGGTGTCCTGTGCCTACGTGGACCATGTGGACACACCGCTGGTTCTCGCCTAGGAATGCCTCTGACCCTCCATAGCACATGCCGAAACATCTGCAGACACGGTTGTCACTGTCCGGGGGTCTGTGGCATTCTGTGGTGCAAGCCAGGAGTGCAGGGAACCCCTGCAGAGCAGAAAGCCCTACCTCAGAGACTTCTCCCACCCCAAACGTCCCCAGGGCCAAGGCTGCGGAATCTGTTGCAGGACGTCTCCTGTCCCTCTCATGCCTGACCAGGCCACAATGGTCATCTCACCCTCAAGAGGAGGGAGGCCCACAGATGACCCAGCTCTAAAGCCACGTGGCGTGGGGGTCTTGGCATCTTGGCGCTGAAGACTACCAGCTGTGTGAGCTCGGGTGCTCCTGTGACCACTCTGTGCCTCTGTTTCCCCACCTGAAAGGCAGCCTCAATGCCTGTGCCCTGGTGGCAGGGTGTCTTGGGGACAATGCAGCCTGGCTCTTTATAAGAGAGCCCGCGGGACCCTGTGGAGCCCTTCTGAGGAGCCGCACATGTGGAGGAGCCCCTCCCTTTCCTGGGTGCTGGAGCAGGGAGCCTGCAGGGTGCTGGGCCGGAGGCTGCTCCACAGCCTTCGCAGGGGCTCGAAGGACAGGAAGGATAGCAACGCGCTGGCGTTCTGGTTGCCTGGGCAACGTGCCCGCAAGCATTCCGGAGGAGTGAAGTGGTGACAAGCTGTGGGTGGGCAGGACAGTGGGTGGCAATGTTCTGAGGCCCAAGTCGGGAGTCGGCTTCTGTGTCTAGCTGAGCCCCCGCCACGGTGACCCCACCATGGCCCCTACGGAATGCCACGGCGGTCAGCGGGCAGGCCACCAGCTCCTCGTGCGGGTCTCCGGGCCTGCTGCACCTCCCACATCCTCTCCTCTCGCGTCTGTGCTCTTGGGGCAGCTGCCCAGCTCCCCGTGGGCCTCCCCGCCAGGAACCCTGGACCACGCCTCCTGGGCTCCCGGCAGTGAGGACAAAGGTCCAGGACCGGCCCCTGCACAAGCTGGCCCATCCCAGGGTCGGGCCCTGTCCCTTCTCCATCTTACCCTAAGCGACAGGCTTGGATCAGGGCTGGACCGTCCCTGCTGATGGGTACTTCGCTCCGGGAAGTCAGCTTGGAACAGGAATCTCGGAGCCCTCCTGAGTCGACGTGGGTTCTGCACAACCCCTCAGAGTTCTGGTCTGGGGCTTCCCGGGGACCCTGGGGAGGGGAGGGCCCTGTTCAGCAGATGCAGGACCCTTGTCCCAGGAAGGCCCACGCAGCAGCTCCGGGGGGAGCCCAGCACGAGGGTGTCTGAGGCTCCCTGGGGGCACTGGGGGAGAGCTGGGCACCATGAGACCCGGCCCCTCCCAGAGCCTGGGTCCCCTGGCCAGGGCTGTCTGGCCAGGAGGACGCTCAGCGGAAGGTTCTGAGCCATCGCGCAAAGACCCAAGAGCCACCGCAAGGATGCATATTTAACTGCAAGAAAGCAAACCCAGGACCGAGGGTGGAGGGAGAGACGGTGAGGAGCAAAAATACAGCCCAGGGACGGATGGAGCCTCGCCCGGCACGGAGCCTGCGCCTCGCGGGAGCGGCTCCTGAGGTCCTCTCAGGAAAAGCGGCTGCTACTCTCCCCCAGCAGAGAAAATGAACACACCCAAATAGTAGCCGCGCCTCTCTGCAAGGACGCCTCTCAAAAATACGCAGAAAGAGAGCGGTGCCCGGAGGACCCAGCTAGTCACAGAAGTCCTCCCGCAGGGACGCAGGACGCCTCCCGGCCTCGGGTCCCGGGGTGATGCCCTCCTAGTGGACAGAGTTCTGTGCCTCACTGAGGCTGGCCCTGGGGACAGTCTTGTCGCTCAGCACTGAGAATCTGTCCCTGAAGAGGGGACTGAGCGGGAGCAGATGTCAGGGTTTCGCCAACTTCCAAAGCACCTGCTGCAAGCCCCACATCTTCACGGGAAATGTCTACTTTGGGTTTGGGGCCATTGTCCTGCTGGTATTTATGAAACTGCATCTGCTTGCCAGGCCCCCATGAAGCCAACCACGGAGGCTGCAGGGAGAAGTGTCCCTCAGAGCTTACGGCTGGCCGGGGCCTTCAGGATCTGCAGAGACGGGAAAGGGGCAGTACTGACCAAGGCGGGGTGTTGGCGAGGGGACCATGAGCGAGAGGCTCCAGGGAGACACTCAGGGCCAGGTGGGTTTGAGCTGACAGCCCCGGCCACAGAGAGTGCCCTGACCACTTGCCTGGGGTGCGTCCCTTGGCCTCTCCTGGCACCTGGTGGGTGTGACCGTGCCCAGACGCTGGCAGAGCCCTCGCCGAGGCCCAGCTTCACGTGTTAGGAAGGGAGGCGAGGTTCTGGACTCTGGCCACAGGAGGCTGCGGTTCCCAGAGCAGCTGCGGGCCCAGTGCTGGAGGGACAGTGGCCGAGGCAGCAGCAGGAAAGCTAAGGCCGGGCACCCTCAGTCCTCTCCTCTGCTCTCCAGCCAGCCCTGCCCAAGCTGCTCCTGGGGCCTCCACGGTGTCCCAGGGACCATGGTGGGAAAAGCCGGGAGGGAGGGGGGCTTCATTCTGGGTGCCGCTGCACCAGGCCCCGAGGTGGGGAGGCAGGTCTGTGCTTTAAGATCTCAGGCAGGGCCAGGAGTGGCTGGAAAGGGGGCTGAAACCTCAGAGGGACGCTGGAGGGACTCAGGACCTCTGGGACTGTGACGCTGAGCACCATGCGGGGGAATGAGCCCGCCCGTCCAGCTGGGGCAGCCGAGGGCTGACAACCCACAGGTCCTGCCAGTCGGTGGTGCCAGAGGGGACGGCGAGTCAGGCCCTAAACGCCCAACACAGTGCAGCCCACCCTCAGGGGTGCTGGCTGCCCCCGGGCACCGCACCTCGGGGACCACGCGGTCCTCACACCTCAGGAGGCCTTTGCAGGGAGCCAGGCGCCTAACAACTCCACTGGCGGCACCTGCAGCCACTGAAGAAAAGCACAGCCCCACAGAGGTGCCGAGGCCACGTGTCCATAGCCCCAGGACCCCTCGTGCTCCACCTGTACCCACTGAGCAGGGTGGGGAACCGGTGGCGGGCAGCGGCTGGAAGGGCCGGTCAGGGACCATCTTGGCAAACCACGCACTGTGGGCCACTCCGCCTCATCCTCAGCTGGAAGGTCGCGTTCCCACCAGGAGACCGCGTGGGAAGGAAGGAAGCCCTGCTGCTTCCCGGCTGTCAGGGCGCTGGCCCGTCCCCGGGGTCTGCTCCCCCAGCCTGCCTGACACCCCACACTGGGGCACAGCAGGGGCCCACAGGGCCCAGTGGGTCCTGGGCTCCTGCTTCTCCTCTGGCCACTGACATGCTGCCCTGAGGAGCTGCCCCTGGCAAGGCAGGTACAGGCTGAGCCCATCTGCTCTGGTCACCAGGACGGGCCCCAGGCTTTTCCAGTTGCTCCCAGGGCCGCTCAGACTCCCCTGGGAGGAGCCCCAGCCTCCAGACAGGAGCGGTTTCTTCTCCTCCGCCACGTTCCGAGAGGCAGCACCCTGAGGGCCCTGCCTCCTGCCTGAGGGCCCCAGCCGTCAGGGGCAGGACAGGGAGGAGCCACCTGGGCAGCCACGCCCACTGTCACCACCAGCAATGGCTTCTCAGTCTCTGCTTGAACACACACGATGGCCCGGGGCTCCCCACTTCCACAGACACCCTGTGACGAAAGGCGGCCCCTCAAAAAAGCCCTCCTGTGACGCCGACTTCGCTTCCTGTGACTCCTGCCCCAGTTCAGGCATCCAAGGTTCAACTAGCCTCGCTGCCCTGTCCAGCTCCCCGTGTCCACGTGACCCACGTGTGTGCACACAGAGCACAGGCCAACGGTCACTGCACACAGACACGCCACCACGCGCATACACAAAACACAGCCGCCCTTCTCCACTTCTCCCAGTGTCCCCTCCCGTGGCCAGCTGTGAAGGCCCTCCATGCTGGCCACCATCACCCAGCACAGGCCGCCCTCACACCAGTGAACACGGCTTCTTGGGGACTTGCTGTGGGGGCACCCGCTGGCATGGGAACTGGAAGCTGCAGGTTGGGGAGTTTCTCCCCGAAGGAACATGGCGAAGCTGGCCCAGGTGGCCAGGCACGGTCACTCCCCAGACTGGAACTTGCAAGGCTTCCTGATGACACAGCCACGTGTTCCTGGGATGTGGGTGTCAGGGTCCCTCACAGCAGTTCCACTCGGCCCTGGGGCTTCTGGGCTGAGACTTGAAGGGGAAGCACCAGCTGACCTCTGGCCCCCTCTGCTTTCCGCTGACCAGGGGCCACGCCGCCCGCCCTGGAGGCCTCCTCGCCCACCTACACCCAGGCACCTGAGCGCCAGGCCATTGCCTCTGAGGAAGGGCCCCTCCATGACCCCCCGAGCACTCCCGCGGAGTGTGGTTCAGACACTGAGTGCTGCGCTCTGACCCTGCTCTCTGGGGAGTTCTAGAGCAGGAGGGTCTGACCGTGGCTCATGTCCCTCCTACGTGTGAGTTCCAAGCTCCAAACAGAATTTCCAGCAGGTGGAAATGGCTGCTCCCGTGTTCAGATGGGATGTGGGGCTGGAAGGTGACAAGGGGTCATGTGCAGGGAGCTCTCCGGACAGAATGGGAATCTGTCACCTGGCCCACCTTCACCTGTCACCTGGACCACCTTCACCTGTCACCTGGACCACCTGCCGGCGAGGTAGTCGCCTCCCAAGGTGCTGGGGGCCTCTTATTGTGCCCTTAGCATCACAATCACAATCAGGAACTGCAGGACACAGGGCCTCGACAAGGCCACCCATCCAAAGCAGACCCTGGGCAGGACGGGAATGAGTGACCTCCTGAGGACCAGTGGCCTGGCCGATTTACCCAAGAGGAGGGGGAGGGTCGCTGTCCACTGAGCGTGTCCCTTCCAGGCACAGGTGGGGCGCTGAGCCCCCTCTTCATGGGGACGACACCTAGTGCTGTGGCACAGTGACATTTGCCACTTGCTGCTTGGGCCACAGGACCAGCTCTCCTGGGCTCACGGCCACCCTGCACCCGACTTGCTCCAGCTCGCTCTGACCAGCCCCCTTGCCCACTCTATGGGAAGAGTTGAGGTCACTCACAACTGCCACACCTCCAAGCCCCATGACGGGCCTCACCGAGGTGACCTCTGTACTGACCTCCCCTGGCCAGCCCTGGCCTAATGACCCTCAGGGCTAGCTCAGAGCAGAAACCCAACAGAGCCCTCAAGACCCTTGTCAGCTTCAAGGTGTCACAACATGGGTGTGCCCAGGGGACACAGCCATCACTAGGCAGCACAGCCAGACATCTGCAGCCACACGACCCAGGCTGTCCTCCCCACCCCAGAGCACACCGCCTTCCCTCCTCTGTGGGCACTCTGGGCTCTGCACTGTTGGGGTTTGGGCAGGACTGCTCTTGGCTTGTCATGGTTTAGAGGTCCGTGTCCCCACAAGCTCATAGGTGAGACAATGCAGGACACCCTGGAGGGGAATGGCTGGGTTAGGAGAGCCTCGATGCAGGCAGGTGGGGTGTGGCCGGAGGAGGCGGGTCATTGGGCTGTGCCTTTGGGTTTAGATTCTGTCTGCAGTGGGTTCTTGGCGGCCATGTCCTGAGCTGCTCTCCTCCTCCACACTCTTCCACCATGAGGTTCTGCCTCACCTGGGCCCTGGGGATGGGCGCGGCCATCTGTGGACAACCTCTGAAACCCTGAACGCCAAATCACCTTTCCCTCCTCTAACTGTTCTTGTCAGGCCTTTGGTGACATCGATGAGGAAGCTGCCTACCCACGGTGGAGGCGTGTCCCAGGCGCTGGACGCTGCAGGCCGTCTGGCGCTCTTTCTGCACCCACGAGATGATGGCAGCAGCCCTTCCCCGAGCCCCCGAGCCAAGGGCACCTGTCCCTCGACTGGGAGAAACGTGTCCCGGTGACGGCTCCCCCGACAGGTCGTGACGCAGCCGACTCCCCCGTGAGCCTGGGAATGGGAGTGAGCTCCAGGGCTGGAAAAGCGACTGTTTTCTTTACAAATCAGCAGTCTGAGGAGCTCTGCTGGGCAGCAGGAAACGGGCAGAGCAGGCTCCCGAGGACGGGGACGTGCGGCAGGGAGGCCGGCAGCTGCTCCAAGGGCTCTGTCTTCAGAGCAGGAGGTCACCCAAGTGGCTGGACACCTCTCTGTCTGCAAGCCCTGCTCAGCCCCGGGGGCCTCTGGGTGGCATGGGGGTGGCACGGGGGTGGCCGGCAGCTCTGCTGAGGGGACAGTGAGGGACGGCAGGGTTGACCTCAGACTGGGAAACCCTCCTGTGTGGGCCCACGGGCAGCCCCTGCTCAGGGGAAGTCCTGAGCTTCCCTGGTGGTGGGCAGTGGGGTGGTCCTCCCCAGCCTCTGTGTCCCTCCAGGGAGGGGACAGATGCACCTTTGTGAGAGTGTGGGAAATAGACCCGCAATGGCCAGGTGGGTGCCAAGTCCCCACATTTGCCAGGGACTAGGGCACGTTTTAGGGTCACGGGGTGGGGCAGCAATGGAACCCAGATGCTGCCCCAGGCCTGGCAGCCTGGCTGAGGACAGGTGCACTTTTCCTTGTCTGAAGGAACGTCTCCTGCTTGACCTGGGCAGGTGTGCACCCAGAAGGGGCAGCGCCGCCTTCACCTCCCCCTGGATCCTCCGGGGCTCGCAGGGTACAAGGGTCCTTCACCTGTGCCGGCTGCTTCCCAGCTGGGAGAGACACGGCCTTCACACTCATGTCCGACGTGACCGCCCGGGAGCAGGGTCGGCCCTGCAGTCCACATTTCAAGTTGAGCAAACTCAGGCTCAAGTCCCCCCACCGACAGGTGACACCACCCAGGGACTGAAGCCACACAAGGTCCTCCTCCCCATTCTGCTTCCTGTCCCCACGCCACCTGCCCCCACATCCAGCCTGGAGTCCAGGGGAGGGAGCTGGAGACCAGGGCCATGGTGGCCCTCCGTCCTGCTACATTCCCGGGACTCTGTCCACCCTTGGCCTCTCCTGGGTGGGCTGCTGGAGGCTCCGTCCTCCTTGACATTAAATCAGAAAGTAGGTATTTCAGGTGCCACCAATTGGTTCTCAGTGGTGACCGGGCAACCCTTCAGCAGGGAAAAACGACAGAACCAGCCCAGTCAGCTGAATTCCGACTGGCGCGTCCTTCTGACCGTCAGTAACAGTTTCTGTGCTTCTCTTCCGTCTGTCAGGGACTGTTCTAGACCTCCCTTCCCTGTACGTGACCTCAGGGACATTCTGAGGACACAGCCCCTGGGCTGTGCTCAGTCGGCAGCCCTGCCCACCCAGAAGAGGGATGGGCAGGAGAGGACCTGACTCTGGCCTAAGCCCACTTCCTGTGGCGCCTGCTGACCCGGCGCTGGCCCATCTGTGGAAGGGGGACTGGGGAGGAAGATGAGGGACCTCCCTCATACCTACGAATCTCTAGGAGGAATCTGCAGGCGGAATGGCCCATCAGGGTCCTTGTTTCCCGGAGAATCCCATTCTCATGCTGATCACTTGTTTGTTTTCAAGTAGGAAGCTGCACCTTAAATGCTCTCACTAGATAAGGCCGCGCTCCCTGTCGGCCAGGCGGTCTGGACAGTGTTGGTCAGGCTGTCTGGACTCCTCACAGGCTGCAGTCCCCCAGGATGTCCGTCTCCTCTCCCTCCCCATCTCTGCCATCCCCTCGCGCTCCTCCCCTTCTCCCTCTGTGCTTTCTGGTCACCAGGCTCCAGGTCACCTACGGCGTACGAGTTGGGCCTGGGCCTGCCAAGACCCTGGACAGACCCCGAGAGCCCCCAGGATGATGTGGGGTACAGGGAGGGCAATGACCTCGGCCAGGACGCTGCTGGAGCCTCCACAGCCTGCAGCCCACTTCTGCACCCCAGGCACGGGTGGAAATACCCTTTCCTCTAAAGCCACAGCATCGCCTGGGGAGCCCAGGATTGCTGAGGGATCTTGTGTCAACAGCCACTCAGAGCCACAGACCCTGCCTTAGCCGCAGCCAGCGTTTGTCCTCAGCCTCCTCCTGGCTCAGGGTCTCTGTTCACCTCAGTGTCCCCCAAACCAGCACACAGACGGGTCGACAAAGGGGGGTTGGGGTGCACAGAGCCGTGAAACTCAGAGGGCAGCCTGAGTCCACGCCTCACGGGAAGGCCTGCAGCATGCTGCCGGCATGGACGCCCCAAAGGGGAGCACATGGTCCTGCAGGGACTTGGCGCAGCATCTGGGGGCCAGGTAGGAATGTCCCATTTACCTGACGAAGCCAGGCTACCGGGAGACTCCTTGAATGGCACTGCCCAGCCGCGGACACACCAGGCACCACAGGAACGTCAGCGTCCCCAGGAAAAGACAGCGGTTCCCAGACCACGGGGAGTGGACCCTCAACCCAACACATGTCCAAACCGAAACTCTAAACCTAAGCCCCACGTAGGAACTGCCCAGAACTAACAGACCATGGAATTAATCAAACCAAATTTCTCCCTAACCACACCCCAGCACTACCACTGACCCTAAGACTGGAACTCCCCCAAACCCAACTCTAAATATATCCCTAAAAAAATGGTACATCTCAAATGCCCCGTCTTTAAAGTAAAGCTGGCCTGAAACCTAATGGTAAAGCGAGTAATAACACTACCCTCCGAGAACTGAAGATAACAGGTTAAAAAAATAGCATAAAACTAAACTTCAAACGAGTCCTAAATCTACGAATAACCCTCACCCTAGGATTACTCCTGCAAAAACAAAAACCTGAGATGAACTTAAGACTGAACACACACACACACACACACACACACACACACACAACTAGGCCTAGAACTAGCCCCAGGCCTAACCATAAACCTGACCCTAACCGTAAACCTAATCCTAGAACTCGCCCTAGCCATGCACCTAGACCTAGCCCTAACCCTGGCCCTAACTCTAACCCTAGGAGCCCTCCTTCGCTCCAGCCCAGCCCTCTCCACCCCAGCCCTCACCCCAGCCCCAGCCCTGCTCCACCCCAGCCCTCACCCCACCAGGCCGCCCCACACCCTTCCTGCCTCTCTCCGCGAGGAGAACCACAGCTGACTCAGCACGCGGTGGCCGAGGAGCCGCGTCAGGCGTTTTCTGCTTTCTCCCGCTGCTCCTCCCGGGGACACTTATCTCCACACATCAGCTGAGACAACAGAGAGTTCTGGAGACCGCAAATTGATCCACAGCTTCCCAAAATAAACCCCCCTGGTGTTCCACTAAACGGTGGCGGTGCCCACGCGGGCTCCGAGGTGTTTTCGGGTCCTCAAGCCTAGACTCTCCCCGTGATCTCGATCGTAAACGTGAAATAATTCCCATGCTGCTGGAATGTTCTGCAAAGAGCAGAAGAAAGCAGACGGGGTGCAAAGATGCTTCAGGGTGGCCAAGACAGAGGTCCCGGGGGACCAGCAGCACCCACCACCATCTGGTATCCCGCCACCATCTGGCTTGCGGGGAGGACCCAGCCCTGAGGGGTTGGCTGTGTCCAGCGGCTGAAGGGGCAGCCATGGTCGACTCAGGACAGAAGTTGGAGAGGGCCCTCTGCGTGGCAGGTGACATCTGAAAGAAGAGCTCAAGGCCAGGACATTGAGAACCAGAGTCCTGACCCTGAGACCAGAGGGCATGTGACATCTACAGGGGGGAGGAGGACAAACGGACCAGGGGGAGCCTGCCCTGAAGCCCATGGCTGGGGCGAGGTGGTGACCAGAGCCACAGAATGCGGGGACATTCTTGAACAACGGTACTGTCCACCTGAGCCCCTTCCTTCCTCACCTCAAGGCACCGTGATCGCTTGGCCAGCAGAGGGGACACATTCCTAACCAGCCCTCCTGCTAAGAGAGGTGGAGAGGCCCGGGGGTGAGCTCAGCCCCAAGGACAGGGTCGTCACTGCATCCACTCGAGGGAGCCCAGCATGGAGATGGGCTTCCTGAGGCCCAAGGAAACTGGCCAGAATGAGCATCTGAACACCGCTCCCGGAGCCCAGTCCAGCGGGGGGAAGGACAGGGCGACCAAGGTCAGGACCTGGACCCTGTCGCCCGGCGGTCCTGGGCTCCCTGGTTTATGGTAGGCCGTCTGCCCCTTGTGACCCTCGGCAGCGGCACCTGAGTATACACGTGAGGGGTGCTGCCCCGGGGGCTTCAGAAACAGTGGGAACGATGGATGCCAAGTCTCTGGCCGTCGCAGGTTCTCCATGTGACGATGCCATCGTACATCAGACTGAACGGGGGTCCCCAGAAGATATACCCACTCCCTAGACCCCTGATCCTGTGAAAGTGATGTTATTTGGAGGAAAAAAAGGGTCTTTGCATACACAATGAAGTTTATGGAGGGGTCTTGAGATGACACCCACCTGTTATCCAGGTGCACCCCAAGCCCGAGGACAAGTGTCAGGGAAAGACAGGGGAGTTCTGGGATGCAGAGGAGGCCGTGGGAGGACGGAGGCAGCGCTGGGAGCCAAGGAGCGCCTGGTGTCTGCGGGGGCCGGGAGACACAGGAAGGCCCCTCCCAGGGCCCTCAGGGAGACCCGGGCCCTGCCACGTCTTGCTCTAGACTCTGGCCTCTGGGACTGCTGCTGCTGCGAGCCACTTGATTTGGGTTAATTTAGCAGGAGGCCCAGCTCCTAACTCCATTGTGATCACTTATGAGCAGCAGCCAGTGCAGGGGACCCGCAGGCCTCGTGGAAGGAGGAGGACGCGGCCAGCGCCTCTCCTCAGTTCAGCTGCTGGGGCCTGGCCCAGGCTAAAGCTTGGGGTGTCCCAGAGAATGAAGTCCCTGCCACAAAGACTTCAGCCCACACTGACCCAAAGAAAGCCCGGGGGCGCCCAGAGGAAGGGGATGTGTGTGCTGATGGCTGCAGGGTTCCCTTCACCTGGCACTTCCTGCCCCCCAGTCTGGGTCAGGGGCTGCAACCGCCAGTCAAACAGACCCCAGCCATCATCTCGGGTTGATCAGGGGTGGACCGGAGGCCTCTAATGGCAGCTGTACCCCGGGGGAGTGGACACCAGGGCAGGGAGGGCCACAGTGTATCTAAGGGGGTGACAGAGCATTCTCTGTGGCACTTTCCTGTCCCCTGCTCAGGAGGGCAGCAGCCAGAGGGGTCTTGGTCCTGGGCCCTAGGAAGAGGCTCCAGCCACAGAGGCTGACTAGGCCCTGCTGGGAGATCCATGACGCCACCAGCAGAGACCGCGGCTGCCACCAGACTCCAACATATGGTGAAATTCAGGTGGTCAGCAGCTTGCAGAACATTTGCAAATAAAGGAGGCCGTCAGGGACCCCTGGAGTGAGCACCCCAGGAGGTGGGCCTGGGCTCCTCTGTCCCCTTCTGCTTGACACTGGCTCTGTCCAAGTGGAGCCGCACCCCTCCCAGGTGGAGGCCGACAGGCGGCATTCACAACGCCAATCTGCTGATTCTCACAGGGAATCATTCAAATGGCGCCACCCTCCCGTTTTCTGACTGAGTTAGGTAATGCACTGACAGTGCAGCGGGAACCCAGGTCGAGTCCTTGTCTTCCATGATTCATGGGCTTGGAGCATTTCATAGCTGCAGGTACTGGACATGCTCCTGCTAGTGACACTGTACCATGCTGGACACTGGATGGCTCAGATGGTTGCTGGGCCACTGTCCCAGCCTCCAGGGAAGCCCTGCTGAAGGGGACACTGGCAGCCATGGGCTGGCCGGGTGGTTTTGTCCTTTTCCCTCCCGCCACAGTGACTTAGGTGACAAAGCAGAAGGAAACTGCCCAGGATTAGGTCTGTGACTCCATTCACCACAGCCACCGACGGGCCCTGTGGTCCCAAGGAAGATGGCGGCTGCTCTTCCCTCCCTGGGTCTGTGGCCCCTCTGACATTCTGGTGGAGAGGCTGGCACCTCCCGGAGGCCTGGCCAGGAGACTTGAACAGAAGATCTATTCAGTCTCCATGTCTGCCCTGGACCAGAGGACAGCTCCGGCCTCAGCAGCTCCCTCTGTGAGATGGGGAGAGGCTGTCTGTCTGGGAGGGCGCAGTCGCCTGGAGACGGGCAAGCCGCGGAGGCACCTAAACCTCACCCAGGCACTTGCAGAAGACTCCCGGGGACCAGGCCTGGCTAGCAGGGGGCTCCAGGCTCCCATCCCACCCAGGGCAGCCGGGCTCCCCGAGCCTGCCCCCAACCTGTCCCCGGCAGTTCATTAGGCCCAGGCCCCAAAGCCAGCTCATCCCCCACCCAGGCACCTGGACTCCCAAACCTGCTGCTGTGCTGATCAGGAGCCAAGAGAACCGAGCTCCCATCCACCAGGAGAATCTCCTCCTCCACAGCTGCCCCACAGCAGGCTGAGCTCCCGCCCTGCATTCAGGTGACAGCACCATGAAAATCCCGGGCTTCCCAAGCTGCGGCCAACCCCCTGACCGGGCCCAGACTCACCAGGGGCCTCCCTTCCTCCTCCCCCCACCTCCTCTGCTCCCCCCTCACCCAGTCCCATCCAGGCGCCGGGACGGACCCTCAAATGTGCAGAGTGAGCAACAAAAGAGACGGAAGACGGGACGCGGAGCCAGGTGAGTCCCAGGAGTCCTCCAGGCTGAGTGCCCTGGGAGGCGGGGACCGCGCACCAAGCTGCTTCCCGAGCCCAGGACCAGCCCTGCCACAGCTCCCTGCTCTCCTGACGCAAGGCCACGTCTGCCTTTGCCACAGTATCACCGAGGCCTTGGCTCCAGGGTCCTCAAGAGTAGGGACCCCAGCCTGGAGGCATCACCTGGCAAGAAAGGCGAACTGATGAGCCACCACTGAGTCAGAGAGCAGGTGTGGGCCCTGGGAACCCCCTCAGCAGACTCCAGAGCTCTGAGGGCCAGGTGAGGACACCGTCCCGTCCAGCTGAACACTGAGCACCTCCGGCATTAAAGAGCGCAAACTTCCTGCACCCTGAAGGACAGATGCTGCCATGAATCCTAATCTACAGATGAGATCGTGACACACAGAGAGGGTGCAAAATTCACCCAAGATCACACAGCAGGTAAGAGGCAAATCTGAACCCTGGCTGTTCAATGTTCACCATTGAGAGAGTCGGATCTCCGTCAAGCAGTGAAGGATGCACCCCACCTTGCCACTGGACACTGAGGGGCAGAAGGAGCACTGGGGGCCTGGGCCAACATGGGGGCTGGACAAGGAAACAGTCCTACTATGTGTAGCACCGCATTATTTTCATCTTCGTCCTCCTCATCATCATCATCATCATGACCACGTCCTAAAACCCCAGGCAGGGCTCAGCATGGCTCTGAACGCCGCTGAGGAGAGGGCTCAGGGACACACAGCAGGCTTGGGCTGAAAGCCAGGCCAGCTCTGAGGGGGCCACCGTGCTCAGACGGGGCCAGGAGACCAGGGTCAGCAGGGAATCCAGCTGACCCGGAAGCACCAAGAGAACGGCCGAGGCTGGGCTGAGAAAAGGCATCATGGACACAGACACAGAGAAGGGGTCGGGGGGCAGCTCGACAGGTGCCAGGCTCAACTGGGAGAGGACATGGCGTCTCTGAGGGTCAAGGGCAGGGAGATGCTATTCCAGCAGCAGCCGGTGACCACGGGCACCACCTGTGGCACTCTGCACTTGCTGCCTCTCACAGGGGCCTAAGAGGCTCACTGTGCCCACACGGAGGAGCCACGCAGCAGGGGAGCCGGGATGGGTGTCCAGCCCATGGCATCCCAGCCTCAACAGGTGACAGGACATGGGTGGCTGGAGCCACACTCTCTAGGTGGATCCCAGCCCTGGTGTGTCCCAGCTGTGTGGCCCTGTGGCTCCTTGCCCTGTGAGCCTCAGCACCCCCAGCTGTACACGCAGGTCATCACGGAGTTGCAGTGAGGATTGACAGGACCTCAGAGCTGCACCTGGAACAGCAGCTGAGAGGAGCTGTCACTGGCTGTGGTCACAGCCAGCGCTTTGCAGGTGGGAGACTGAGGCCCAGGACCCGAGCGAGGTGCCCAAGATCAGCAGGACCACTGCGCCACACTCAGGCCCACCTGACGTGGAGCACAGCCTCGCTCAGCCCTGCCTGTCCTGGAGCACACTGGAGATGGGGGTGTGAACCGGGGGCTACTTCCAGAGAGGCCTTGCTCTGTGCAGTGCTGGTGGGGCTCAGAGCTCTGTTGGAACCGGCAGGACAATTCTGCCCCCAGGTGTGCCTTTAAGCACAGGCTCCTGCCCCAGCTGGACTGGCCGGGTGAGCGGAGCAGAAGAGTCTGGGACACAGACAGGACTCCACCCTTCTGCAAACCAGAGGCAGGAAAAACGCCGCCCGCATCCGAGCTTCTCCCCAGAGCCCCCGTCTGCCTCGCGGGTCTTCCCAGAGGCCTGCCCTGCGGACGGGCGTGCCCAGCACCCGGCCTCCTCTGCTTGGCCTGGGGCTGGTGGCAGGGAGGTGGACAGTGTGGCCCGTTGGCGCTCCTCTCCGCTGCAGTCTGTGGCAATTCTGCACACTGTCCGTGCTGCTGAAAACACGGGCTTCCCGAGGCCGGGGCGAACACTGCGGGCATTCAGCAGGCTGCGGGTTAACAGTGGGGCGTTTCATCAAACTGTCTGAAATAACACTTGATGTTTGTCCAGTCTAGACAAAGGGATTTTGTATGAGTCTGGCTGTTTAATCTAAAAACTGCACCTGTCTCTTTGATTTATTTAACTCTTCCCCCCAGGATTTTAAACCAAGAACGGGTGCGAGGGAACACTCCATTTCAAACAGAACTTGCTCAGAAGTTTATCTTTGCTATATTTCCAAATCCTCCCGAATTCTAATGCCAAAGACCTATTATTTAGCTCATATACTGCACAGGTTATAAGACACTAAAATGTAATCCTGCAGAGAAATGGGCCGTTTCGTCTCCCCTTCAGCCGAAAGTCCATATAAAAACCTGCCAGAAAGATGCTCGTGATGGAATCAAAGATCCTAAGTAGCAATGCTACATTGAACTTCACCATTTTTATGGGGATGGAAACAAATTGTACACGTCTATAGGAAACCCCCAGTGCACCTGAACACGCAGCTGTTAATTCTCCTGATCTGGAAAGTCTCTGGGCCAGCACTGCTGCCAGACACGAGCGGGGCTTTGCAAGAGACAGGCATGGACACTGGTGGCCTGGACAGTGGCCAGAGGGTCCTCAGTGGTCATGCATCTGTGAAACTCCCCTGAGGAGAGCCACTGAGCCAATAGCGAGGGATGGAGAAAGGCCCCCCCCAGGGGCCCTGCCCAAATCCTGCCCACCTCCTCCCCCGTGGAGGTAGTGCTGGTTGATTAGTGCCCCAAACTCACATCCTCTGGGACCTCAGATTGACCCTATTTGGAAGTTGGGTCTGTGGCGATGGCTTAAGATGAGGTCATACCATCGGGGGGGCCCAGGCCCGAGGACTAGCATGAGGGTAACTGTGTCAACTGGACTCGGCTTCCGTGCCCAGACACTGGGTGGAACACGACTCTCGTGTCTGGGGTGCCTCTGGATGAGACGAGTCCAAAGCAGTGGACTCGCCCAGTCCTCTGAAGGCTTGACCAGCAAAGAGGACCCGGAAATCCTCTCTGCCTGAGCTCTGGGCTGGGACCTCGGTCTTCGCCTGTCTTCTGTGGAGTGGAGCCCTGGCTCTCCTGCTGGCCGACTGCAGATCACCGGCCTCTCAGCCTCCACAGTGCTGTGAGCCAGTTCCCAAGATAGACCTCTCTCCGTCCCTGCACACACGTGCACGCACGCACACACGCACAGGACGGTCCTGGACTTAACAGTGGGGCTGCAACCCAACAATCCTGCCCGAGCTGAAAGCCCCACTGTGGATGGCTGAAGTCCAGCCCGAGCACACCCAGGGTCCCGGGCAGCCATGGGACTGCATCTTGAGGCTGTTGCCTGCACTGTGAGCAGGTCACACCACATGTCACTAGTCCAGAAAATGGTCACACTCCAAGTGTGCTTGCTACAAAAGACACACACTTTCACACCACTGAGAAGGTAACAGGTGCTAAGGGGAAGCCTCTCAAGCCAAGGACCATCTGTGAGCACACAGGTGTGTGCACGTGCGTGCGCACACACACATATGCACACACACACACACACATGCACGGTCTGTGGGCTCCGTTTCTCAAGAGAGCCCTGACCAGTACGTCTGTCTTCATCAGCAGAGGAGAGGATGTGTGGACAGGAGGCCACCTGAAGACAGGCAGGGCCGGGGGCGTGGCCATGTGCCAAGGAGAGGAGCACTCAGCCTGAGCCCAGGCAGCAGGAGGCCCTCCCTGTGGCCCCCAGGGAGCGCTGCTCTGTGCTCCCCTTGATCCTGACTCCTGGCCCCAGCACTGGACAGGATGAACCCTCAGGGCAGCACTTTGCCGGCAGCCCAGAGTCTCACTGGGAAAGCCTGAGGTCAGCAAGGCCCATCCTAACGGGGCCCTGGAGAGGGAGGAGGGCGTGCGCATCACTCACGCACCTCAGTCCATCCATGCTGCCGAGGGCCTGCTCACCAGGATGCACCTGCCACCTCATGGAGTCCAGGCCACAGGGAAAAGGCACAGAAGGGCACAGAGCCACAGGAACTGGAGGCCGAGCACCAGGAGGCTGCTCTGTGGGTCCCGGGTCAGCCGAGGACATGTGGCGTGGAGCAGTGTTCTGAGCCAGGTCTTAGTACCCATGTCTCCAGGGTGGACCACTTCAGGGTGTGGGTGGCCAGCTGTGTGCTCCAAATACTTGCTGGGTAGCCCTGGGCAAGTCACTTAACCTCTCTGTGAGTGAGAAAAGGACAAGAGTGAGCCCCTGGGGTTATTCTGAGGGCTGCAGGAGGTGTCCAGTGAGGTGCATGGACTTCGGGTCCAGCTGAGGCCAGGAGCATTGCGGAGTGTGTGTGGCCTCCTGAGAAAACAACTGACCTCTGCGAAGGCAGACTCAGGAGGGGCTCAAGGCCCCGCCTCTGGTGTCCACACGGGGTACAGTCCACTCTTGAGGGTGGGCAGGACCATGACTGGCCCGTGACCCCTAGCAGGCTGCGAAGGTGATGAGGCCACGTCCATATTGCTGGGGGCCGGCGCCCACCCCTGCTGGCCTGAAGACGTGCTGCCCGCGTGAGCTCCCACTTGGGGGGCAAGGAGCAGACGGTCAGCAAGAAACAGGTCCCAGCCGGCAGCCTCCAAGGGACTGCAGGCCACCACCAGCCTTGAGAGTATGGCTGCTGTCCCCGTGCTGAGCTGCAGATGAGGCCACAGCCAGAGGCACTCCAGGGGGCCTGGCAGGACCCCGCCCAGACTCCCGGCCTGGAGCGCACGGGTGTTAAGTGTGTGTCCTTTAAGCCACCAAGTTTTCAGACATTCGTGACAGTGACAGACGTTCAGTGTGGGGCACAACCTGGGGCTGGAGCCCAGGGTTCGGTGCCGCCAGTGCGCCCAGGCTTCCAGGCTTTTCTCTACTAGGGCTGTCCTGCTGGGCCGTGCCCGAGAGCCCACGGACTCCGGGACACGGGCAAGGCGCCTAGGAGAGCTGGAGGAAGGGCACCCACAACCGTCCTGCCGGCAGGTGGTCCCCCACGCGTGGTCTGCGCATCAGCCTGTACCCGGGCCACAAAGCCCTGCGCCTGGCCCCCGCCTGGCCAGTCTCCGAGACAGCGAGCTTCTCATGCCAACGCGGGCACTCACCCACCCGACACTTGGATTTCTGATGCTGACCATGGCCTGGCACTCCCACTGAGAGCAGTGGGCGGCCCAGCACCAGGGGTGGAGAGCAGGGGCCATTTCACCATTCATAGGACGGCGTGGCTCCTGATGCCCTGAACACACGCCTTGCCGTCTGCACGCGGGTGGGTCATCTGCCCCCCGGGCATTCGCTGGAGTCTCTTCTGCCCCGTGACATCCTCCAAGTGACCCCCTCCACAGCTTCCGTCCACTGCAGGGCAAGCTTTGGTTCCAACCCAGGACGTTTTCAACCCTCCCTCCTCAGTCGGTCCTCCACTGGGCCTAGCAGAGTGGGCCAGGAGGGGCGGATCCCCTGTGGGAAGAGGAGGGAAAGACCCTGGCCAGTTCCCGGGGAGGACTCCTCAGTTGAAGAATCCATTTACTACAAAGAAAAGCTCGGCGGCATGCGTGACAGCGCCCTGCTCACACAGGGGGCCTCTCCATTAGTGAAGGCAGGTGCCAGGTCAGGGGCCCCGCCTGCCCTCCCGAGCCCTGTGAGCTGGATCTGGCCTGAGATCACAGCCGTGACTGTCCCCTGGGGCTGCCTTGGCACCACCCCTGCCACTGGCCCTCGGCCTGGACCTGCTCGCCTGCTCGGTGGAGCTCACTCTCCTGGAGACTCCTGCCCCTGCCCCTGTCCCTGCAGCGGCAACCTCGCTGCCCACTGGAAGGTCCTGCCCAAGCCATCCTGTCCTGGGGGCTGCACACACTGCTGACTGCCCTCCTGACCTGTGAGCCCACTCTCACGGCCCTGGCCTCTCCCGAGCTGCCCCTCCTGGACAATCTCCTGGACGGACACACAGCTCCAAGGTGTGCACCTTCTGTCACCCCTCCTGCACCCATGGGGCCAGCAGACCCTGTCTGGGTACCCAGGGGCATAAGCCGGGCCTGGGCCAGGTGAGGGACCCAGGAGGCATGGGCTGACAAGGACCCCTTCTCCTGGAGCATCTGTCCCCAGGGAGGGAACCGGGCAGCAAGCAGGTCCTCGAGTACCCACAAGGCGACACCATAGGGTCCCGAGAGCCCTGCAGACCGAGGGGTGTGACAGGGAGCCGAGACAGGCCCTCTGCATGGCCTGGCCAGAGACAGCCATTGCAGCAGGGGCCTGCGGGCAGGAGTGGGCCAGCCGCGAACAGCCACCGTGTCAGGCACGCCACACAGCGGCCCCTGCCTCTGGAACGTTCCCTTCCTATTCTTGGCATCACCAGCCTGGCCTGGTCCTCTGCCAGGGAACAGGAAGGAGCGTGGCAGGTGGGGTCAGGATCTCTGTCCTCCGCCCTTCCCCTGTGGGCACTTCACTTCCTGGACACGGTCCATCTCTGCCACCTCTCCCCTGGGCCGGCTGCACTCCCTGTTCGTGGGGGGCCAGGGGCATGCGGGGGGTCCTCCTGAGCTCGCCCTGGGCCTCCACAGAGCTCTTCGCTCCACACTCCCGCTCCTCCCCAGCAGGGCGCAAGCCCCTGCAGCAACGTCCCACCCCTCCTGGCCAGGGGACAGCAGCCCTTAGTGGCATTTCTGTTCGTGGCTTTTATTTTTTCTGACTGGAGCCAACACGTTGCGTTGGGTTTTCCTGCTTCTGGCACCTTGAAGAAGGCACACGACACACCCCTCCGTGTCGGGACCAAATCCCACACGCCACGTGCCACTCGGGCCTGGGTGTGCACGCAGAAGACCGTTGGAGGCACGCTGGGGCCCTGAGGTCCTCTGTCCCCCTCAGGCCCTCCCCCACCAGCGGTCTCTGGGCTGGACTCCCCAGAGCGCAGCGTTCTTCTGCCCTGTTCTCACGCGGCGTGGACACCGACGTGGCGGAGTCCCTAACGTGGCACTGGTGTGAACGTGGGCATCTGGGACCCAGGGGGACAGAGCAGGGTCAGCGTCTCCCCAGCAGCTGGGCCGGAAGCGAGTGCAGTGACGCAGCCCAGCGGCTTCGCAGCCGCGGCCGCCCCTGGACTTCTTTGCCAAAGTTTGGATTCTACTGATTTGTCGTAAATAAACTCAATTTTCACTCCCTTCACACAAATTATCTTTTTTTGGAACTGGTTTAAAAAAAAAAAAGCAGCCAGCAAATGCACAGAAGACGAGCAGCAGCAGGAGTGTGACCAGCGCCAGCCGGAGGGGGACGAGGCGGCCGCTGACCTGCCATCTCTGCAGCGCCCAGGGTGCACCTGGCTGGGCGGCTCCCTGACACGGAGGGTCCAGCGGCCAGCAGGAGGGGGAGGCGCAGACCGGCCACAGGAGACCCGGGCAGGCTCTGCACCGAGGCGCGAAGGTGGCCCACGCAGGGCTTCCTCCCTCAGTGTCTGAGCCCTGAGGACACATGGCCCCTTGGACCTGGCTCTGCAGCGGGCAAATGTGCCTGTTGATGGCGGAGGACCCCCAGGGTCTCCTGGCCGGCTCGTCTGCCTACACGGCCTCCGGGGAACTTTGGCTTGGGCTACCCCACCATCAACTGTGTGGTGGGGAACTTGGCTTCACCCAGCAGAGTGGCCTCTTGGCCCCTGGTAGGCTGGCCCTCAAGGGACATTCAATCCTTGAGGACCAGAGTCCAAGGTCCACCCTGTGACCATCAACCGCACTCATATGTCGGAGCCCGGTGTCTACTCTGGACACACAGGCTCCTGGGAGGCCCTGGCTGGCTGTGGCCTGGGCACTGCCACCCATTGGTGCCAGGAAAGCAGTGAGTCCCTCTACAGAGGAGGTGCACGGGAAGAGCCCAGCCTCCTGGGCTCCATTCTGCACCCTCCCTCGACGAGCTGCACCCCTGAGAGGGATGGCCCTCGGCGCCCCTGGGTGAGCTCTGCAGATCTGGCAGGGAGCTGTTAAGCCCGGGCTGCCCTGGGGCTCGGCTGGTGTCCAGGTGGGTCTGGCCCTGGGGCGGCTCCCTCTCCTTCCCGCGGGCCTCTCCCATGGCAGCCCGGGTGCAGGGGAGGGGCCAGGCTGTGCTCCAGGTTGCAGCCCACCCTCGAGCCCTGACGGCCAGGCTGCCCCCGGGCCCAGGCACAGTGTGTTCCAGGCTCCAGGAAGAGGCTGGGGCCAGGGCCCAGGACGACTTCTCCATGGCCACACGCTCCGTGACTCACGTGGAATCTGTGTTTGAAAACGCTGAATGTCAAAAAGGAAGCGCAGCAGCAGCGGCAGCGAGACAGAAATAGGCGCGCGCGGATGAAAGCAGCCCCGTTGGCACAGAACTTTCTGCCAGAGCTCCCTAAACACACGGGCGGAGGCAGAGCAGGGCCAGGCCTGCTCACGGTGCCCCGTCCTCCCTCCAGAGGAGAAGGGGCGCAGGACCCTGGGGGCAGCTGCCCGCCACGTGGGCCTCGGGCCTCCGGAGCACGGTGTCCGGTGCATCATGCAACGGTTTCCGGTCCGGCTCGTAGTTCCAGGATGGAGTGGCCTCTGCATGGATCTACGGTTCTGCTACATGAGTCACAAACCGGGGCCGCACCTCTGGGAAGCCAGCGGCACCCCAGTCACAGCCCCATTCCCTGGAACTGACTTTGGAGAGAGCCTGCGTCTGCCATGGAAGTGCCTCTACCCTGGATCAGGGGGTGTCTGTGAGTGGCTGCCGCGGTGCTCCCTGGGACTTCAGGCAGGTGGTCTGCTCCTGAGACCCCAGGCTGAGAGGTCCCCAGTCCATCTTGAAGCAAATATGAGGTCCTGGTGCCCACCTCACGTGAGCAAAGCTTGTGCCAGGGCGAGGCCCTCCAGGGGTGCCGTGCGCCCAGCCTGGCACACCGAGTGTGTCTGGGCCTGTCACTGGTGTGTGTGGGCTCCCAGGCTCCAGGCTCCAGGGGGTACGGTGGCTCCTCTCTTGGCAGGGGTGCCCTTTCATGTTGCATGACTTGGCTCCGTCGCGTCTGTGGCAAGAAAGCCCAACTGGGCAAGGCCTGGGTGACCCGGCCGCTCCCTCCACCTGCCCGAGCAGGAGTGCCCTGGACAATCCCATAAGGACCGCACGCTGGGGAGGCCCCTGGAGGCTTCAATTCAATGCAAGAATTTCAACAGGATCCACCAGCAGCTCTGGAGACCTAAGAGCATCAGGGTGCGGCTGACAGGAGCCCAGGGACAGGGCTTGGGGTCCGCAGGATGCTGCCAAATGCGAAGGAGCGCTGGCTTTAGAAGGTCTGTTCTTATCAGGCCCCTGAGCATGGGTGGAAGATTCGAACTCAGGACCCAGTTAGACCATAATGGAAGAAAAGGCAGACTCTCACCAGCTTCCCCAAGAAACACTGTGTTCCTGTTAATTACGTTTCCTGGTTACCCAGGGATTTGATTCGCCTCCATCTCTGGATTTACAAAGCAGGAAAAAGAATGGGCTAATATCTTTTAGATTAGGAGCAGGGCTAACAAGGTTTCCATGTCATCGTGCCAACATCCTTTGATGAATGGGAACGTGATGGGGACACAGAATTGGGAGGAGCACTGGGGAAGAACTGAAGGACCTGGGCTTGTCCACCAGCCTCCTCCTGGGAGCACCACACTCGCCATCCCTCACCCGGTGGGAAGGCTGTGGTCCTGATGTGCTAGGTGGGCACGGGCTAAGGACGCCGGTGGGCATGCACACAGTGCCCACAGCGGCACAATGTCCTCCCCGCTCTGCTGCCATTCCTATCTTAAGGATCACTGTCCCCATGTCAGTGTGGTCACCATCACTGCACCTGGGGCTCAGGTTCTAGATACGACGAGCAGGGGCACCTGCCCAACCCACCTGAGCTGCACGGGGAGTGGACGGCGCAGACCCTGAGACCAGCCTGTGCTCCGGACAGCATCGTCCGGTGCCGGAGTAAGGGGTAGGACATGGGGACACCCTACGAAGGCGTTTTCTACAAACTCAAATCCCCAGGAGCAACTTAGTTGTCTGTCGTTTTCTTTTCCTCTCTCCTTGCAGAAAGGGGAGGGTGAGACATTCCAGAACCTTCTGGAACACCCCAAAAAGCTGCGCCCTGGTTATGTGGGTTGGCTCCTGTGTCTGGGTGTTTTCCTCGGCTTGTCCTCTGGTGGGGCCTCGCAGTAGGGAGCTGTAGGTGGCAGAGGCTGTGGGCCTCCACCTTGTGGCTGCTCAGTGACGGGGCTGAGCGGTGGGGGGCAGGGAGACAAGGGGAGCCCCCCACAGATGGGGCCCACACTCTGAGCCAGGAGATGCTGCTCCTGAATAAGCAGGCCGGTCCCACCAGGGAGGCTCGCATCCGGAACGTGTTGAGCTGCGGGTCCTGCTCCTGTGGGTTAGGCCGTGTCGGGCTCAAAGGATAAACGACAGCTTAGGTACTTTTCAATAGACTGCACAGCTCAGCTCAGCTCCGAGGTCCTGGAAGAGGGGAAAGTGAACGTCCCCAGAATAAGATTCATCCCAGGGGCAGCTGCTCTAATCCACTCCCCAAAGGGCTCAATATCCCTCTTTAGAGCAGAGCTTAGGAGAGGGCGGCTTCCTCACCCGAGCCTCCTCCCTGGGGATGTGAAGGAGTGACAGGAGCAATGCTTTGTGCCCAGGGCCCGTCTGTCCTCTGTGATGGTGGCTCAGGGGCTCTGTCACCAAGCAGCTGACCATGTACCAGAGAGCCACCACCACCCGCAGCCCAGTGTGGGGGTGAGTTAAGACCTCATCCCTCGGGCGGGGAGGGCACCCGAGGCTCACAGAGACCCTGGGAATATCCCAAGACTGCACAAGCGCTCCGGAGCCCCCGCCAGGCAGCAGCCAGAAAAGCATGTCTGAGAAGTGCTGGCCCTCGGTACCCCCGGGACCTAGAGAAGGCCAGATCACGGCCGTGCACAGGCATTCAGGGCAGCCCAGCTCACGGTGGCCAAGGGACAGCAGTGTGCAACACGTCCACACATGGCATAGCTGTCACCGGGGAGGGACCACTACGGATTCCTGCCACAGTGTGAGTGAGGCTCAGGAGCACCATGTCAAGGAAACACAGCCCGGTCCAAAAGGCCACATGAAGATTCCATTAATACCCAGTGTCCAAAGTGGGCCGTCCACAGAGTCGGAAAGCAGGTGAGCAATTACCAGGGATGAAAGTGGACTCCACCAGGGTACGGAGCTTCTTTTTGGGGTAATGAAATGGTTTTGGAAATAGAGTGTTCATGGCTGGGAATGAATTAAATGCCACCGCAGTATACTCTTTAATACAGTTAACCTGATGTCAGGTGAACTTCACCTCAATTAAAAAAATCAACAAAAAGGAAATGCTGAGCCTGATTCCCTCCTGTTGGCTGAGCCTGAGTCNAAGAGACAGGCTCCAGCCTGGGGTCCGGGGGCATGGCCCCCTGGGACTCGTCCCCGTCACAGCCCCCAGGCTGCCTTTGCTGCCTCGCCCCCGGCACTCGGCCTCTGGACTGGCGGTGCCCCTGGACCCCAGGCTCTGCGTCCCTGCGTCTCCAGGCCTGCTCAGTCCACCCTGCACCTTCCCTGCCAGGGCCGTCTTTCTTTCCCCCTGGACACACTCAGGCCCAGAGCCACCCCTCCTCGCCCCGACCCCCGTATCCCGCAGTCTCCAGGACCACAGCCAGGGCCCAGGACCTCTCCAGCTGCCTCCATTCCACTGCCCCATGCGCCCAGCGCCGCACGCTCCCGGGCACCTGCCTCCTCCTGGGGGTGGGCGGGGCATCCTGGGCAAGGTGTGCAAGTGCCTGCTCCCACACTCACAGCCAAGTGTGCAAAGATGCACTGAAGCCACCCTGCCCGCTGCCTGGGTGTCCCTCCCTTCCTCTTGGGCCACCTGGCTTCCCTCCACCCGTCCCCTGAGCCTTGGGTCCAGGGCCTCTCCCTCCAGGAAGTCTCCAGTGCTCCGGGGGGGCTCCTCCCAGCTCCTGCGAGTCCATCTTCACCTCCCCGCCCACTCCCCTGGGGACTCCGGAGACACCAGGAGACGGGTCCTCCTCCTGCCCAGCACAGTGCGGAGCTCAGCCGGACTCACCTGCATCTGCTGGGTGTGCGTGCCAGGCCCACAGCCAGCTCCTCCCTCGACAAAGTTGCCTGCGGCCTGCCTGGCTCTTGTCGGGGACAGCAGGCCCTCAGAGCCCCCTGGGTGGCTGGTGCTACAGAACCACAGCCCTGCCCTCTAGGTGAGACCCCCAGGGACACATGACGGGGGGAGCATAACAGGTTGGGTTTGCCGGGAGTAGCTGGCTTCTGTGGAAAGAATCAAACTGCAGCCAAGTGCTGGGGGAGGGAGGAGCTGCAGCCTGGGACTCCCGGAGCCCCTCTGGGTGGTGCTGGGCAGGGACCAGCCCATTTCCAGGGCTTCAGCAACAGCCCAGGGCCCTGGCAGCCTGTGTGGGGACTAATGGGGCCAGTCCATCAACATTTTCTGGGATTTTGAAATGCAGTGTCATAAAAATAAACATGCTTACTCTTGTCTTGCATAATTGGCTCCCTAAAGAATCCTTGCGCCCGGGAAGCCGCTGTCCTCGCAGGAAGCGCGGCTCTTGTCAGCATCTGGGTAGAGTCCTGAATCTTCGCTGTGAAGACGAGGGGTGGGGCCTGGCTGAGCACTGCCCCCCGGGGTCCGTCCCCCTCCTGTTGACAGCTCCTTCCCAGAGGGAGAATGTAGGCCTTGGCCTCTCCAGAGGTGAAGGCTCAGGTCTCAAAGACTGGCCTGGTGATCTCTTGCTAAGACCCTGCCCAGGAGTGGACTCTTAAAAACAAATACCTGCCCCCCAAAACCAGAGCTGCACACCTAGAGGCCTCCCGGCGTTCATGGGAATCCCTTCCCCTCGCCCGGACGGCTCCTTGTGACAACTCGCAGTGGAACTTCTGTTCCTCCTCAGGGTGGGCGGTCTGGGGGGGTGGCTATGGGACACTGATGTCCAAGGTGAGCCCAACTGCTCTGATGCTCCCTGCGCCCAGCCCTCCTGCACAGGAAACCATCTCCCACCCGTGCCCAGCCTGGACAGGACCACAGTCCACAGCATGTCTCCCACTCCACGCCCCAAGACCTCAGGGTCCTTCTCAACCTGGGGCTGCCCAGCAGTCCACAAGGGGCAGCAGGGTTAAGATGTCCTCTAGCCCCAGGCCTAGAGTCCCTGTCCACACCCGCTGACAATCCACAGCCAGGGCCCTAGGGCAGCTGGACCCTGACTCACATCCACTCATGAGGGGCCAGCCCAGGAAGGACACCAGGAGCCCACCGCCACCCCAAAGCCTGAAAGCCAACGTGGTCAGAGCCGGGGCCTTGTCCTCCCCTCCCAAGATGCTGGTATCCGCTTCCGCTTCCCCGTCTAAGAAAACAGGCTCCACGGATCGGCGGCCACTGGACCCACCGGGCGTGCGCGTGAGGGAGCCTCCCCACCTGCTGCAGGACAGGACAGCGAGGCCGGAGCTCTGAACTAGCCTGTGACCCACCATTGCCTCTTCCCCAGACACGTGCCTAGAGCCCTCAAAGAGGACTCCATGGGACAGAGTCCCCAGTGGCTTCCTCTGAGGACATCCGGCCTGGGTCCCAAAGCCCCACCACCCGTGTTGGGGGAGAAGGCCTGGTGTGTGTCCTTTAAGACTGGCCAGCAAGAAGCCCTTCTTCCCATGAGTCCCAGTGTCCCCACCGCAGCGTCTCTGTACCAAGGCAGAATGGAAAGTTTTGTCCTTGTCTTTGTGTCACCGGGACGCTGCACCGTGGAGCTCACACTTGACACCCAATAATGTTTACTGAATGAGAAATGAGGACTGGGGGGGCCTTGGCCGGTGCGCGCACGGGGAAGGGGCGGATCTGGCACAGAGGCGCGACCCGGCACCAGGAGCGCTGTGGCCGCAGCGTCCCCAGCGTCCACACCCAGGGCAGGGAGCGCGCAGGCGGCAGGAGAAACCCACCAGACCTGAAGGGGACGCAACCGCAGGGTCCACAGTGTCCACAGTGGAGCCTGCCCAGGGCAGGGAGGAGTGACGCCACGCGCCC
>NW_026000102.1:6112848-6124334 GCF_001458135.2 Marmota marmota marmota
GTCCCAGGAGGCCCCCGGTGCAGCCCGCGCCCCGCAGCCGACCAGTCCCCACCTTGCCGTGGAGCGTCTGGAGCGCTTTCCCGAGCCCTCGTGGATTCGGCGACATATTTATTTTTAATTATTAAGTAGACTGAGCAGGAGTATCTGTGTCACGGAAATGTCTTCATCTCCCCTCGGCATTTCCTTAACTCCTCGCCATGAAATCAGCTCTCAGCTTGAGAAGCCTCTGACTGACACCTGGGGGCAGGGAGACTGGCCGGTGGGCTGGGCGCCGGGGCCAGACCCAGGTGCTGACTCGGCTCCAGATCAGCAGCTGTTGCTTTTACCTTTTATTATTTTTTTTAAACTTTGTTTTCTTTTCCCCAAAAGGACAATGTGTAACTTAATAAACAGTTTATATAAAAAAGAAATAGAAATGGATTTTATCTAAAACATGAGTGCCACAGGGGATGGAAGAAAGTGCATAAATGGAGTTTGGAGTCCCTGAAATCTGGATTCAAATCCCAGCCCTCCCTCCAGTTAGCTGTGTGACCTGGGGCAAATTACTCTACCTCTCTGAGCTTCAGTTTCATGCTGTGCAGAACGAGAGCAACAATTTGAGCCTCACAAGGATCTCAGTGCATGGACGGAGACCACTTAGGTGGGGAGGACAGCTCAGTGCGTTTTGGCCACCTGCCACAAAGCCTTGGTTATGGAAAGTCCTGGAAACATCGCTGGTTTGGGCACCTCCAAGCTGGGTGGGAAGACAGGAGGAGGAGTGATAGGTACTCCTGGTAAGAGCTAGAGGCTCACGGCTGGATGGGTGGTGCCACCGGGCTCTGCCCATTGCTCACAGGGCCCCGCCCCAGTTCTTATCCTTCAGACCCCGGTGAAGTGAGGAGAGCAGAGCCGCAAAGCAGCGCCCGCCTCTGACAAACCCGCAGCCCCGGCTTCACTGAACCAGAAAGAAGAGGCCCGCGGTCCCTGCCTTTGGCTCGGGATCCTCCAGCCTGGTCTCGGAGCACCCTGCGCGCCAGCCGTGGAAAGTGGGACTGACCCCGAGCAGCCTGCTCTATTTTCGGAGCTGACCTGATTTACGTAAGGATCTGGACAGCTCCTCTTATCCCGTAATTATGCACCGGGTCATTTATTACTGTCACCGATGATGGATCTCATAACAGCAGCAACGTGCACACACTGCACCCTGTCCCCAGAGCTGTGCAGACGCCGCCCCGCCTCCTGCGAAGGCTTTGCAGTGCGCTGCCGGGGAAGCCGTGCCCACTCCCACCTCACCGCTGACCGAGTTCCCGAAGAGGGAAGCACTGCGCACCTGTACACGCCCAGCTCCCCGCCAGACGGCAGAGAAGGCTGCTCCCTCATCACGCTTGCCTCGTCTGCCAACTGTCGACTCAGGGACCCACAGACGAGCACTCAGCCATGCCTGCACCCCTGACCCCGGCTCCCCTAGTGGGAACATCTTGCAAAACCACAGTGAATGATACAATCAGGTCATTGACAGGCAGGCGGTAAAGGTGACATTTCCACAGCCACAAAAGTCCCTCCTGTTACCCCACCCTTATATCCCTAGAAACAACTGTTCTATTCTCATTCCTAGGACTTTGCCACTCCAGTGCTGTGGGATCACCACGCCGTCTGCCCCCTTTGGGAATGGCTCCTTTCTCACTGGGCATGGTCCCTGGAGGTCCGTGCAGACAGACTGTTGGGTGCACCAGTGACCCTCGTTCTTACTGTGGAGCACTCCTGAGGCAGGGCACCAGGGCAGACTCTGTCTTCCATGTCTGCCTGTGTACACACCCAGCGGGAGCACGTGACTGCACGGCAGGTGTGGCTTGCTCTGGTGAGAAGCTGCTCTTCCGGGCAGCCGGAGCAGCTTCCTTCCCCACCAGCACCCTGAGCACCATCTAGTTCCTCTGTTCCCTGCCGGAACTTGGTGATCAGGCGGGTTTTGCTCCTGCCTTCCAATTCCTTTCACTAGTGGCCACTGGAGCCCAGCATCTTCCCAGCACTCTTTGCAATCTGAGTACCCTCCTCTGTGGAACATCCTTCTGATTTCTCTCCTCCCACGAAGAGCCCTTCATCCATCCCCGATGCTACTCTGCATCAGATGTGCAGTTCAGAAATATCTCCTGCTCCGTACGTTGTCTTCTCAACTGAAGAGTCTTCCATGAGGTGCATTTCATTCTGAGGAGGTCCAATTTATCAATTTTTCCATCAATGGATGTTGTTTTGGGTGTCAAGTCTAAAAACTCTTTTCCTGAAGTATTTTTCCTGTTTTCTGAAAGTCTATAGCTGTATATTTTGCACGGGATTCTAGGATCCGTTCTGAGTTAATTTCTGAAAAAAGCATGGGACTCGAGGTGCATTTGATTTTCTTTTTGGTGATGGATGTCTGGTAGCTCCGGTGCCCTTCGTTGAAAAGGACACCTCTTCCCCGCTGATCTGGCAAAGTTTAGTTGGGCACACTTGCAGGGTCCCCTTCTGCCTGCTCTACTTCACAGATCTCTGCTCCTTCACGGCTGAACGCCGTCCCACCTCCTGCTGCTCCACAAGTCTCACAATCCGCTGTTCTTGTCCCTTTGCCTCTACCTATGAGCTTTAGAATAATCTTTCTTATATGTATGAAGTTCTTGCTGAGATTTTGCTGTAAGAATGGCATTAAATTCTCCTGCAGTTAGACAAGTAACATCCTGGGTGTGACGCATCCTCCAATCCATGAACATGGTATGTCTTTTCGTCTACTTACAATCTTAGATTTCTTTTATCAACTCTGTGTCATTTTCAGCATAAAAAAAAAAAAACTCAGGGTAGCTTTTGTTGGTTTATTGCTACAACCAAGCATTTCATCTGGGCAACTATAAATGACGTTTGTTACAGGTTGCATCTGGCATGTCTGCCAAAGGCCCCCAGGTTGGCGCTGTCGGGAGGAGGTGGAGCCTTTAGACGGTGGGGCCTGCTGGGAGGAAGTGAGGTCCCTGAGGGCATGGCCTTGAAGGGGACCCAGGGACTCTGCCTCTCCTTGCTCTGTGACTTCCCAGCTGCCATGCCGGGAACATCTCCTATGCCACACCATCTGCCATGGTGCACGGTGCTTCCCAGACCCCAGCAGCACTGGGAATAATGTCCTCCGTTCAGGCTGATTTGTCCCAGGTTTTTGCTACAATAAAGGAAAGCTGGATCTTTGGTGTTAGTTTCTGATCTTCCTGCTCGTTGACAGAAACACAACTGATTTTGTACAATTAGCTTGTGCTCCGTGACCTGTGGAACTGCTGGTCAGGGTTTTCCTGAGACATGGTGCTCCTAGGTAGACAATCCTACCATTGCCATGTGGGCAGCTGTATTTTTCCTGTTGGCCCTCGTCCCTCAGTGTTCCTGTATCACACTGGTTAGGAAGTCGTCCTGGTCTCCTGGTAAATGAGCCGTTTCTCACGATGAAGAAAAGAGTGTGAGCAACAGGTCTGACAGGTGTCCCCCATGGGGTTGAGGAAGCGCCTGTTCCTACTGCACTGAGGGGTGCCATCGCGAGCACAGGTAGGCCATTGTCAGTGCCTTCTCTGGGTCAACCGATGTGGCTCCATAACTCTCTCTGTAGATTTTTGACATGGCAGATAGCACTGACTGATTTCCCAGCATCAAACCATCCTTGTATTCATGGAATGAACCCCACTTGGCCATGGCATGGACGTCTCTTGACATATCACTGAGTTCTATGAACTAATATTTTATTAAAAACTCTTTGCCTGTTTTCACAAACAATATTGCTGTGCTGCTCTGTGGTTTGATGTTTCTTGTGCTTTGGTTGGGCTTTGATTTCAAAGTGATGCCAGTTTCATCAAATGAGTTGAGGGCATTAATGTTTAATGGCATCTCCTGGTGCCAGGCTCTACCCATGGGGATTTTCCCCTCCTTCAGTCTAAACATCTTCCAAAACCAGACCTTCCAGGAAACAGCGTGAATGCACCCCACAGCCCCCGCACACCATGGCTCCTCAGCCAGCACAGAGCCCTTTCTCTGGAGACCCTGCTACTGGAGCAGCTGGTACCTGAAGCCTTCTTGGCCCTTCAGGATGACAGACAGCAGGATCCATGTGTCATTCAGAGAAGGTCTTCGCATCAGCCCTTGCTGTAAGAAGCGGCTTGGTTTGATGCTGTCACAAGGTTCCATAAGTTCAAATCCCAGGGTCTCAGCGGGAATCTGCCCTGCTTAACCCAGTTGGTGCATTCAAAATAATGTGAATCAGATCAATATGGAAGCTATCTCAGACCTTAGAGAGCTTATGTTTAAATCAGATACAGCTCCAAATGGGGGATTTCCTTCAATACAAATTACTGGTACCTAAGGAAGGGCGACCATGGGGGATCACATGGTCACCACAGCAAAGGCCCTGGGAACCCATGCTCACTCAGCCCACCATTCAAACGCCACCTCCTGGGGGCTGTGTCTGGCAGCAAGCTACCCATCTGGGGGCCTCACCCCGGTGGGCCTCACCCCTGGTGGGCAATACCAACTCACCATGACAGCCCACTGTCCTACCCAGCCCTGGCCAGCCTTGCGGGACCAGGTGCCCCTCTGGCCCAAGACACAGCAAAGTCCTAACCACGCCTCCTGCCACGATTCTTGGCTCAGATTCACAGAAGGAGCACTGCAAGTTTGCACACGCAACCCTGTGAGGGCCGGAAGATTTGAAGAACTGGTTGTTCACTTGGTGACAGGGTCCCTGGTCATGTCTGTGCCGATACCTAGGACCCCAGCTCCTCACATGATGTGCTCACCTGCACCCCACACACTCACACACAACACACGGGCACACTCACATGTACATAAATGGGCACAACCAAGTTCCTGGCGCAGGCTCTCAGGAGCTGACATTCAAACCAGGCCTCTGTGCCCCTTTGCCATGTCTCCTCCTCCTTGAGGCCCAACACGGGAGTCTCTGGGCCTCTGTGACGTGCTGGTGCCCAACACGGGAGTCTCTGGGCCTCTGTGACGTGCTGGTGCCCAACATGGGAGTCTCTGGGCCTCTGTGCAGATGAAGCTCAAGGGACCCTAGGACGTCTGACCCCTGGGGCGTCCACTCAGGAACTGCGTGGTACAGGCCCAGTGCTGCCTGGGATGTCCAGGGGAGGACACGCGTCCTCTGAGAGGCCAGCTCTCCTTTGGCAGCCAGCCCAGCCTCTGACCCACCTTTGCACCTGCTTGTCTCACTGTCGGTCACCTGACCCCTCCTCCCTGACTTTGGGAAGCCTATTACACTGAGCACTCGTCCACCCCCACCTCCCCAGGATCCTGCGGCTATGCTCGTTACGCACTGGTGTGAGAGGTGCCCAGAGGGTGCAAATGCTCAGCTGGCACAGCTCTCTGGGCCACAGGCCACAAAGATAGCAGCCACAGCTCCCCTTGCTGTGCTGCTCTGGTGCTGGCACATCCTGGATAGCACGGGTGCTCACAGACACCCCAGCGGATAAGGAAGGAAGCTGCCCTGGTGGCCTCCAGCGCCCATGCTGGACAGGGACAGTGCTGAAGGCAGACACTCAGGGGTGTCTAAAGAAATCACTGGTCCTAAAGACACTGCTTCTGGGTTTCCCTAGGAAATGTCTAAACTGACCCGACAGTCACCAGTCCCATGTGGCAATCAGGAAACCAGAAACGCAGATGTATTCTAAGAATAAGTCACACACCTGATCCCAAGGAGTGAGGGACAGTGTACCCTCAAGCCCATTAACACCGTTTCTCCTGGGTTCACATTGAAATGACAACCGTTGGGTTGGACTGGGTTAAATTAAATACATCTCCAATTTTTTCCGTCTATTTTTTAATGCAGCTCCTGAGAGTCTGGAAACACCGACGTGGCTTCTATCTCTATCTGCAGGGCAGTGCTGGTCTCTCCCTGAGGAAGAGTGTTCCCTCCCTGAGGGCAGAGACCGGCTGGCCCGTGGGTCTGCCGTGCCTCTGCTGAGGATGGTGGGTGCCCCCACCCGAGCTCCAAGGAAGAACAAAGGGGAGGATGAGGCTGAGAGCAGAGGCCAGTCCCCAGGACGGGGGACACTGAGAGCAGAGGCCAGTCCCCAGGACGGGGGACGCTGAGAGCAGCCGCTTATCTAAAGTGACTTCTGAGGCTCCTGCGGGGCCCGGGAGGGGGCAGTTCAGAGTAAGACCCGATGTGCTCACCCAGACACACACACCCAGCGCTCCCTGCCCAGGATGCAGACCGGGGCCTCCCTCTCAGAGGCACCTGGCCTGCCTCCATCCCCCTTTCCCAGTGGAGCAACTGCTGAGTCCCCACCAGGGCTGCAGGCAGGGTCTTCAGCCCCATCTGCCACGGCCTCAGGGCTGCGTCCCCACCAGCAGCAGCTCTTCTCCCTCACCCACAGCCAGGCCTGCACCGCCCCCCGTTCCCGCCCCCGGCACCCCCTCCCTCCAGGCAGCTGAAGGTCTGACACTGTCACTCCTACTGAACTGATAATGACGGCAGAGCTGATGGCATGGTTTCTCCTGAGCATCTCTGTACTCTAATCGTGACAAAATCCCCGAGCCCAAGGAGCCGTCGCTGTTGGTAGGATTGAGAGCACCAGGGAGCCAGGCTGAAGAGCGAGCCTCTATCTGGGGCAGGAGAGCACCCAAGCCTGAGGCTGCGAGCGCGTTCATGGATCTCGGTGCACAGCCGGGCACAACCCGTGACTCGATGAAACAGGGGCACTGTGCCACAGACACCCCAGCGTCTCCTAGTGCCAGACCCTCCATGGCACTGCCCACAGGGAGGCTCAGCCGGGACCCTGCGCTCCGCTCCAGGGCAGAACAGGAGCCTGGCACACGAGGTCCTGCGCGTTCCCAACCAACACAGCCCCTGCTCCTCACAGCCAGGTTCACGTTCCTGCTGTTGCTGCTGCTGCTGTTGCTGCGGTGGCGGCCCCTTCGAGCTGCCCCAGAAGTCACAGGCCAGCAGAGTCAGGGAGCAGCGTGACATCCCTAGGACAATGGGCAGCAGAGCCCCAGGAGCCACACGGCTCAGGGAACTGCCCAGAGGGCTGGCAAAGACGGGAAGGCAGACAGGTGGGGTCCCAGCCTGGCCCGCCCTCCTGGGCCTGTACCAAGGGAAAGCACCATGGACGGTCGAAGTCCAGTGAGCAGACCACACAGGCGCAGTCTAGGGTGAGCTCAGAAGGCGCAGGCCACAGGATTTGAAGCACAGGAGAATTCAGCTTTGAGCCACCAAACTTTTGGGGGATGGATAAAGAAACAAAGTTGGTCTGGAGATGCAGCTCGTAGTAGAGAGCTTGCTGCAAACGTGCAAGGCCCCAGATTCCATCCCCAGACCACAGGGGAAAAAAGAAAAAAGAAGGTGCAAAAAAAAAAAAAACCGAAGCGCTCCCACCCTGGACACGGACGCAGAGGGCCCTGACTCCTCCCTCTGGGCCTCCTGTCCAGCTGTAGGAACTCCTAGGTCCTCTGCAGACACATGACTTGGGACACACTGTCCTCCCCTGGGGCTCCTCTGGTTGTACTGTAAATATTTACCAACTTTAAGATCCCAGGGACCAATGGTAGGATCCTGGTCTCTGTCATCCAAGGAGCACTTGGCAAGGAGGTGGGGGAGGGGGTGGCACAGCGCTCAGGCCACTTCTCTGTGCCTGCCTGTCCCAGTTAACTTGGGCCATCCACAGTCAGGCAGCTGCCAAGCTCCCCAGCAGCAGGACAAGCCCCGTCTTCCCCTCAGTCCTGGAGGGGCCTTGGGGACCTGGCACTGAAGCAGCACCCACCACCCCTGGTTGGTTATTGTGGGGTTCAGGTCGTGGCCCTGACGAGGGGTAGCAGCTGCCCTCCTCGCCTGGGTCTTGCCCCAGCCCCGACAGGGATGGAAGCCAGAGGGCCCAGGACACCCTGAGGGCCTGGCTCTGCCATGGGCATACTCCGGCCCGACTTGCTGCTCGAAGCAGATTAACTGAGAGTTAATCTGAGTTATGTAACCACCGTTCCCCACTCGGTGGCCTCATGAGTCACCAGCCCCTTTGAATTCCTGGAAGGGGTCTCCGAGGAACAAAGAGCAGGGTCAGATGCACCCTGTTTGTCTGCTCTGGCCCCAGCGAGCCCCTGCTCCCGCCTCCCCCTTCTGTCTGACTGGCACTGGGCAGGAGCAGCCCTCTCAAGCCAGACTTCAAACGTGGAAATCTAGATCAAGGATATTCTTGGCTTTCCAAGCTAATCTTTACATCAATTTGGTCTCTACTGACTTGTAACCCTTTGAAGAAAACTTGGCAGCTCCGTATTTAAAGCAGATGACTCCAACGCCACCCCCGGGAGGAGCCCTGACGCTCCGGGCTCCGTGCAGACTGCAGTTGAGCTCTGTGCCCACCCACCTCTTGGGGACCCAGGGAGCAGCCTTCTTCAACACACTCCAGGTGTCCTGTGGGCTCCCACCAAGTCTCAGGGACACAGGACGCAGGGGGCACAGAGCCACATCTTCCAAATGCCTTGTTTGTGTCAGAGACAGAGGCTGGGACCAGGATGATGTGTCTGGGATGGGACACGGCCATCCCCAGAGCGACCCCTGCCAGAAGGCTGAGGCACACAGAGGGGAAAGCAAGCTGATCCCTCTCCAGGGACCCACAGACAGACGCCCCAGGGAGGCGCAGAGCTGTCTCAGCTCAGCTCCTGTGCTGCCTGGCCTGCTTCACTCTCCAATGCACAGAGGCAAAGGGAGATTAAAATAAATAGACAACAGAGACGGCTGGGAGGGGTCCACCCCAGGCTCCCCAGCAGGACGGCGGATCCCCAACAAGGGCCGAGCTTAAGGGGGAACGGACTCATGTTGCTGAAGATTTGAGCTGCCTCCTAAATTTGTGATTTATTCGAGCATTATTGTCCCTGATGGGTATCACAGAGGCTGACACTACACAGATTCCAGTTGCAATCAATTTAGTAGCAGCAGCTGGAAGTCGGCACCAGCCAGGATTCACCGGGAGCGTGGCGCTGTGGACAGAGCGTTGGACTCCATCCGCCAGGCTGTTCAGCTCCAGCTGCTGGGGGACTTCAGTCAGGGACAGTGTGAGCCAGCTCCGCAGGTCCCTGTGGGAGGCCCGGGCCCACGACAGCATGCACACTGAGGACTTGAGGAACTGAATGATATGGTTAGACATGCCCGGGGCCCAGAGAGAAGGGGCAATGGAGCCTCGGGGGTGAGAAGAAACGAGTAACCCCGAGGCACACAGCCTGGGAGTGAGCACGGGGCCCTCTGCAAGGGGTCGCAGTCCTGAGCAGGCTGGGATGGACGTGGGAAGCCCCACTTGCCACCAGGCAGCCAAACTCGGAACTCGGGGCAGCCTGCTGAGTAAGCACACCCTCCGGGCTGCTGCTCCAGGGTCTCCTTCAAGGGCTGCCCTTCCCTGTGCTGGGAAGTAGCTTTGCATTTGGATACAATCAGCACCACCACCACCAAAAAAAAAAAAAAAAAAGAAAGAAAAAAAAACAGAAAAGTAGATGGATTAGACTCCATCTGCTCTCTCTCCTAAAAAGTCAAGGCTCCAAGTACAGCTCAGCTCCAACACAAAAGGAAATAACCAAGCCCAGACTTCGCCTTGGAGCTGAGAAGCCCCTCCCCCAGGTTAAAGGAGACTCTTCCTGGCAGAGCTTGCACTCAGCCTCTACCTGTCCGAACCAGCCTCCAAGCTCGGTAGCAAGATGCCCAGTGCTCACCTGGGGAGCCAGGCAGCAAACTTGCAAGCTGAGGCCCAGGGCTTTCTGGAAAGGAAAAGTGCACCCCCTGATCGTGAGCAAGAAACCCCTCTGTTCCCAGCCCCTGTGCCTCCAGGGTGATGTGCAGCCACCAGACCCCCTGGCTCAGGCCTCTCACCCTAGCCAGGAGTTGGCACTAGCAAATATGACCGAGAGCTCTGCCATCAAGATCGCAGAGAGGTGACAGCTCATCCGTAGAGGCACATTTACAGAATATCTCCCGTGCTAACATCGATGGGGAAAAAAACAAAAGGTCATACTTCAAAATCACCAACAGAACTATTTCTGAAAGCAAAATCTCAGGAAGCTCTTATGTGGGGATGCTGTAAAGGAATTGTTTTAGAGAATTTTGAATCAAAAGAGAGGTTTCTGTGCATAATATTTGTTCTCCTCTTCCCTTATCAAAATGTATTCATCTTTCAATCTAGTAACTTAGCAATAAAAAAAAAAAAAAAGCCTGAGCCTGTTCAAGTAAGTTGCCATCAGCAACCTAGTGGCAGGAGGCAGCTCCGGAAGCATTCAGGAGCTAAAGGCAACTGCCGGGCAGGGTGGAGAACTGTTTGGTCATTCACCAGGCCCATGGGGTCTGGCTGAGACCCGGGACAATCCAGAGCTGAAGCACATACTGCAGGCTGGCAGGGCACCTGGATCCGGGTCATCTGGGCAAAGCTGTCCTTGCTCCCTTTTGCCGACACCCCAAGCCCAAACCTTATCTAGCCCAAGCACACCAATCAGTTGATCCAGGCCCAGCAACAACCAACACCCCACAGGATCAGCTTCATGATTAACCTCTTAAATCCCACAGCCACAGTCAAGTCCCGTGGACAGGCAAAGGGATGCCAATGAGAACATTCGACAATTTTCATAAGATGTGTTAAACAGCATTTACCCCTCTGTGCCAAATCGACTCATAAATCAAGGGTAGCTAGAAAACCCTTGGCAGGCTAGTCCCTTTTCCATTTCTCAAAATCAGGACGCGCACTCTTCCTCCCTCCCTTTGCCCCACTCCCCCCAGCTTCACGCCAGGTGGGGGCGGCGGAGGCAGCCTGTTCTAGCAACTGCTGACCCCCTTCAGCCCCATCGCGGGAGCGCACTGCATCCCAGTGGACAAACTCGGGAACCGCAAGCAGGTTTTCTCCGCCTCCACCTTAAGTCCTCTTGGCTCTGGGCTCCAGCCCCCACCCAAAGGCACCAGCTCTGCGGGAGACCCTGGCCGGAGCGAGAGGGGTAGAAGGTAGCTCTAAAGGGGACAAGTGCGTTCTGGTTGGCCCTGGGGCCCCCAATGCAGGGGCCGATGGAGTCAGAGTACCCGGGTGGGTGGGCAAAGTTTGCTGAGAAGGGTCCTTCTGAAAGCTCCCGCCACAGTGGCTGGGCTAGAACCCTGTTTGAGCGGGCCCTGGAGTCGGGGACACAGACCAGCACCCTGGCTCACCCATGCCGAGTGTGTGCATGTGAGTGGTTCGGAAGGCTGCCTGCTGTTGCTCCCCCAGAGCCCGGGCTCTCCAGTCTCAGTTGCCCGCCAGCTGTGCGCGACAGTCCGCCCGGAGGTCACCCAAACACAGCTGGGTCGTTAGCTGGGATCCTAGGAGGCTCCTGTTCAGTCCCGGGCCCAGAGGAAGAGACAGAAGGGCCGGTGGAGCGGCTGGTTCAGCTTTCCTCCGACTCCGCCTGCAGCGCTCTCCCGGGAAGCCAGGAGCGCTGGCTTTCCCTAGAAGCCCCGATTCCTGCGCCCGCCGCCGCGCCCAGCAGTCCGTGCCTCG
>NW_026000102.1:6126920-6144077 GCF_001458135.2 Marmota marmota marmota
ATAAGAGACAGGACTAACGGGGTGCGTGGAGCGGGGCTGTGCGAAAAGTTTCCTCCCGCGGGAGCTGACCGAGCGAGCGCTGCGCAGAAGGCTGCCGGAGGCTGGGTTGGGTCCTGCTAGCGATTCGTTCTAGGGCTGCATGTGCCGCGGACTGGCTGAGTTCCTGGTTGGAGCTTTAGTGTTTCTGACCCGATTATCCAACAGCCCCTGGGCAGCCCTCCTGGCTCTCTAGCAGCTGCTGCCTGGCCAGGCCCCAACTCTGGAGCCACCAAGAGTTCCAGGGAACCTGGGCCGCGTTGACTCTCCACCAGTTCCTTCCCCACCCCAGGGCTTCCTCTGTGTCTACCCCAGGGAGCTGTATTTACAAGAGTGTGAGTAGAGGCTGACCGCTTCTGAGGGCCCCTTCTCTCAGAGATAACCGTCCATGGAAGGCCGGATCTGCCAGCTCCTTGAACTGTTTGGACAGAGCCCTACTTCCAACTCTCCATGTTGCTGGGGGAAATACAAAATCAGGAGCCTCAGAAATCAAGGCTGAGCACCGTCACATGCAGTAGATGAGAAGCCAGGCCAGGACCATAAGGAGAGTCTAGCTAGGGCCTCACCCTGCGCTCCTGCACCCAGGAGGGATCGGTCAGCATAGCCTGCTTTGCAGGTGAGGCCTCCCTGGGAGGGACAGCTGGTGGGCCAGGCAGGGCCAGGCAAGCTGGGCTGGGACTTGCCATATCCCAGGAGGCCTCTCACCCAGAGGCTTCCAGCCTGCACCCAGGCGGAAGGAGGGACCCACCTGCTGCCCCACCAAGATTTCAAGGAAGTGGCCGGTGACATTGAAGCAGGCTGGGAGGAGCCTGGACATGGGTAGACCAGGTGCACATTTACTGACTGGAGTCCTGGGTCCATTATCTTAACCTCCCAGACCCTCAGTCTCCTCGTCTGTAAGATGGTTTCCTATTTCCTTCCACATAGGGATTTTTGCAAGGACTGAAGGAGTTGACCTCCCACACAGTGTGACTGTTGTGGTCTATATGCCAGTCACCCCAGACAGACAGCGGTGAGTCAGCACTTTGTGTGGCCAGATCTCCCGGGTCTTCTTCCCCCAGAACCCTCATCTGAAGGGATTCTATTAAGCGGCCAGGGAGACAAAGAGGTCCTGCCAAGAACAAGCTGGACCCAGGGGCACCAGCAAAGGCTCAGTGCCCGCACTGCTGCCACCTAGCGGTGGCAGAAGCCGGGTGCTGCACTGACAGGCCTTTCCTGCAGCTGGAATATGGTCCCGGAAGAGCCCAGCTTGACAGTCTGGGGCCAGCTGGGCTGGGGGAGGGCAGGCTGGGCTGGGTCTGTGCTGGGGACCCCATCCACAGCCTCATGGAAGCTGCTAGCCTGTTTCAGAACATTTTAAGTGCACAGATTACAACACACAAGATCATAGACACTGACATCAAAATGCATTATCAAAAGATCAGCGTAGCAGGCGGGGTGCAGCTCAGGGGTGGTGTGTGCACAGCATGCGAGAGAGGCCCTGGGTTCCATCCCCAGCAGGGCCCAGGAAGACTAAGGGCACACACTTGTGGAGGGCAGTGAGCTTTCCTCTTTATTAATGCATTAAATAAGCAATTGGCAGATCCCAAAATACCACAGTTTTGATGCCAAGATGAGTGGAGATACCTGCAGGTCCTGTAGTATCATGTGGAGATGGCCGCAGTTGCTAGGTCAGACTGTCATGGGTACTTTCCTGCCACTGTCATCTGTCACTCACACTTAGGGAAGGACATGATCAAGTTCACTGAGATTAGCAAAAATAAAGATGCTGTTTTCCCCCAAACAAGCTTAAACAGGCCCCTTGAATTCCACGCACATGTCCTGGGGGTCCCCGGAATAAGAAGATAACAGATGAAGTGTTTTTCTGGGACCAACAACAGGGACAAGTGGCGGCAGGAGTCACCAGGGGATGGCAGCGAGGAACGACCACACCGTGGCTGGCGGCTCCTCCACTGCCGGGCAGTCGGGGAGGACTGGCTGGACCTTCCCGAGGTGGCTTTCGGCCAGCTGTCCTTGAGGCAGTGCCCACCGACTCTCTCGTTTGTTTATATTTTCCCTCTCGATGACAACATTTGTTTTACATATTGTGAAACGAAAAACACAACCTGGGGAGATGCGTCCCCCGTGCGCGCACACACACACGCACGCTCCCTCTCGGCGCACATGCACACCACATGCCTTCGCACGCACGCATGCACACTTGATCACACCCACCAGCTTCCGCGTGCACAAAGGCCAGCTGCTCAGAGGACCCGGCCTGCAGCTCCGCTGGCCTGTCTGGCTGGCCGTGCCCACCTGGGAGACATCACGCCAGGCCGACCGTGGCAGGGCGGGCTGGTCGCCTCATCTCTGGCCTTCCTATTTTCTCGAAAAGGAGCTGGCCGGCCCCGCGGGAAGCCCTCCCCGAGGCTCTCCGAGGCCATTTACCTAATGGCCTTCACAGACTCGACTATTTTTAAAACCCATCCAAAGCCAAATTGAGCTGCCATTGTTCATTTTTCTCCCAAGGAGGTAAATGTGGCTTAAGCATGACGTTTGATTAAGTAGCAGAGTTTGGGGTTTTAAATGAGAGGGAAGTGCTGATTAAAATTATTACAAGTTTCTTTAAAGCCTCCGCGCTGACGTCTCCCCGGCCTCTCCTGCTTGCTTTCCCTCCCAGGGGAGGCTGCTGCTGGGGGCTTGGGGGCCTGCCCTTGGCTGGGCCAGAGGTGAGAGCCAGGAGCTGAGAGCCCACCAGGACGACCACCCCACAGCCCAGGGCCACCCGAGGGGGCCACTCCAGGCCCTGCTGCCTGCCGGAGTCCACCTGGGGGAGAGGGAGGCCAAGGGGCCGCTGCTGGCTCTCGGTGGTGGTGGACTCCCGCGCAGCAGGTAGGAGGGCTGCCTGAGGACTCCATCTGGCCCTGGACGGAGGAAGGTTCTCCTTTCGAGGCTTTCCCAGGTCTGGGTTGAGGGGCGAAGAGGAAGAGGACCCATCCATCCGCCTTGCGAAGTCGGGGGCCCAATTTGAAAGTGGTTCTCTGGCCCCAGGTTGCCTGCTCGGGAGGTGCCGGGCAGGAAGCTGGAGGGAGAGGGGACCGTCCCAGCAGAGGCCGGGCAGAGGAGGGCAGGGAAGCCCAGTCGGAGGCTGGGGAAACCCAAGGAGGGGCCACAACGACTTTCTCATACCTGTGACAAGGACCAGATCTAGGGCTCCTGCTGGAGTTACAGGTCTGTCCACTTCGCCAGTCTTCCAGGACTTCAACTTCCCTGTGCTACAGCAGGGGGGGGGCGGGGTCTCGGCCATGGACAGCCGGAGGGGACAACAGCAGTGGTAGAAGGCTCCAAGAGGGACTAGGATATGTGACCAGGCAGGAAGGTTGAGGAGGGAAGGGCCCCCTGGAGCAGGGGACAGTAGGGAGGTGGACTTCACACAGTTCTCGGTTGGGCTCTGGGCAGATTATTAGGCTATAAGGAGGGAGATGGGCATGAAGTCTCTTGGGCACCCTTAGGAATGGAGTGGCGGTGAGTGTCCATGGCCTTCACTCCACTGTGACGTCCACTGGGAGTGGAGGGGGGACATAGGCACTCTGGCACTGACCCAGATGAGGGCCTGGAGAAAGACCCCTAAGAGGGGCCCCCTGGGAACAAGCGTGACCTGTCAGAGGAGGGCGGAGAGGGAGGCCAGGGGCCACTGCTTGCTCTCAGCAGAGGGGTGGCGTGTGCCAGGCTCCCAGGGAGCAGCCCACAGGGGTCCGGAGACCCTCGGCTCCAGGCAGAAAAGGCAGAGTGTGACCAGAGTCTACACTATCGATCTCTCCTGGATCAGCTCATAAACCACACGGGTCAGCAAGGACCAGATTACGTTGTATCAACAAACACGCCCAGAGCCGGGCGGCGTCACTCAGCAAGGTCCGTGGCGTGTGCATGGCAACAGCCATCAACAGCCCCTCAGCCTTGCCCCTTCATCTGAGCCCGACCTCGAGGAGCTTCCTCTCTGGGACACTGGGTCACACAGTCAAGGACAGGGGTCAGGAGACGGGCCCTGCTGGGAGGGGCGTGTCACTGCTGCACATCTCGGTGGCCAAAGCAAGTCACTTGGCAAAGCAGTGCTGGTGGGTTAGGAAGGAAACCTTGCCCCAGGTGGGACAGGCAGCTCTGGGGACAGCCGCGCTGGCTTCATGCTCCCCAACGCCAGCAACTCGCAGCAGAATTTGTGTTTTCTCCCTGAGCCGCTCAGCATGGAATCTGTGGGAGGGAGGTTTTCCTCAGGGGCTGAGCTGAGACCTTCTTCTGCCTGCAGCCCCGACAGAGACCCTCAGAACCCAAAGCTGGGGGATTCCAGAACAGAGCTCCCCTCTGCCAGGTGCCTGTCTGCCATGCAGGAGAGCAGAGGCAGACAGTCAGGACAGTGGGCATGGGGTGAGTGGTCCACCTCTGGCTCCAAGATGGCCAGCTAATGCGTCTTGAGCACTGTGCTTCTATCTAGGGAGGAAGCTGAGACCAGTCAAGAGAAAAACCATCACCATCCTCATCTCCACCACCATTGTCCTCGTCTCCTTCTCCATCATCACCACCACCATCACCTCCATCACCTTCACCTCCATCACCTCCATCACCACCACCATCACCCTCACCTCCATCAATACTCTCACCTCCATCACCACCACTATCAATTATCCTCACCCCCCAATCTCCGTCACCATCACTATTGTCACCTTCATCACCACCGCCATCACTACCACTATCCATCATTATCACCATCACCATCATCACCATCATCACCATCCTCACCTCCATCACCACCTCCATCACTACCACTATCCATCATTATCACCAGCACCAGCATCACCACCAGCATCACCCCCATTACCCTCATGCCCATCACCATTATCGTCCTCACCTCCATCACTACCAGTGTCCATTACCACCACCAACATCCCCATTACCCTCACCTCCATCAACACTACCATCCTCACCTTTATCATGTCCATTACTACCACCACATCCTCACCTCCCTCACCACCACTATCATCACCACCACCTTCATCTCCATCACCACCACAATTACCACTATCCTCACCTCCATCACCACCTTCATCACCACCACCACCACCCCCATTAGCCTCACCTCCATCAACACTACTATCCTCACTTCTATCATGTCCATCACTACCACCACATCCTCACCTCCATCAGCTCCATTATCACCATCACCACTACCCTTACCTCCATCACCACCACCATCACCCTCACCTCCATTATCACTTTCACGTCCATCACCAGCACTGTCAATTATCCTCACCACCCTCATCTCTGTTACCATCACCATCCTCACCTCCATCACCACTTTCATCACTACCACTATCCATCACTATCACCCACACCACTATCACCACCACCATCACCCCCAGTACCCTCACCTCCACCAACACTATCACCCTCACCTCTATCACATCCATCACTACCACCACATCCTCACCTCCATCACCACCACCATCACCACCACCTTCACCTCCATCACCACCACCATCACCACCACCCTCACCTCCATCACCACTACCATCATCCTTACCCACATCATCATTATCATCACCATCATCATTTTCTCACTTTCCCCCGGAGCCCAGACCATGTGGAGAGGACTGTTCTCAACACACCAGAAAGAAGCTGCCCTTCCACAGCCGCCTTCTAGGCCAGTAATTCTCAAACCCCATCTTCCCAAGCAGTGGCACTGGTGGCATCTGGGCTTTTGCTGCCAATCTAGAGAGTAATGGAGTGGAAAAGCCACTTCCTCTAACGATGCCTTGTCTGCGCCTCTATCCTCAGGCTGGAAGAGGCTTCCGGAACATGCTGAGGAGGAGGGGGATGTGTCACTTACTGAACAGCCTGATGCGGGACAGACATCGCCCAGTGCCTGGTGAGGTCTGCGGTTCAGCCCAGTCCCTGAGCCGGTCTTCTAGGCGAGGTGTGCATGTGGGGTCTTGCTCAGCCTCCGCAGGGGCCAGAGGGCTTTGTAGTGACATCCCCGCTGGGTCTAATGTTCCAGATGTTTGTCACCAATACAGTGGGCTCTGGAGCGGAGGGTGGCCATGTCCACAGGGCCAGCAACAGTCGCTTTTCCTGGACTGAGAGGCCATCCCAGGGGTCAGAGCGGAACCGTGTGTTGGGGTGGGTGGAGCTAGGCGGGAACTGGCTGCCTGCCAATGATTGGTGTGGCTGAAGGACCGCCTGCTGATGTGCAAGAGGAGCCACGCTCCCAAGAGGACTGTCCAGGTCTCTTGGTGGGAAAGAGACTGTGGTGGGGTCAACTGTGGCCTGGCCGGGGCCATGGCCTTTTTAGGTGCACCGTGGAGGACACCCCAGGGACAAGAATCTCCCACCCCACTTCAACCCTGCTCCCTGAGTCTGTCACAGAGCAGGACCCCTGATGATGGCAGGGTGTGCCCAGGGCAGGGCCAGCCACTCTGCCAGCTGCTGGGTGGGGGCTCCCCGATGCTCGGTTCAGCTGGCCCAGTTTCACCTTGGACGTGGGCTCATTCACCCCTCCACGGCACACACTGCCACCGCAGTGCGACACCTCCTCCCTGCCAACAAGACTGGTGGGGGACAGGCGCGTGGTAAATGTGACCCACGGAAGGCTCTGCTTCTCAGGAGCAGTTATGGCCAACGAGCGGTAAGCTGAAGTGGCTTGAAGGGACATCTGGCAAACTCTGAAGGAGGGGCTGAGCCTCTGGCACACACTTTTACCTTCTTTACCCTCCCAAGCCCTACCTGGGATGCAGAGGGGAGGCAGGAGATGGAGCAACGAGACCATCACCATGAGGTGGCAAGTCGGCCAGGGAAGTGGTGTGTCGAGAGAGCCTGAGCCGAAGGACAGGAGGTCGGGGCCCTGTGACGTCGTGGGTGTCCGGCCACGATTCCCCCCGGGGAAGTGGGAGGTCGGGGCAAGCCTCCCGTGTCGTCGCCCCCCGGGGAGGGTCCAGGACACCCTGGATCGCCAGACCCATGGGAACCCGAGTCCCTTGCCGAGAACCCCACCCACGTCTCTGCAGACTTGAGATCCTCTCCAGGTGACTCTCACGCCTCACGCAAGGTAGAGGTCTCCTAAGGAGCTGGCAGCCATAGTGTCGGGAAATAGCGGCCAGGAAAGGCCTCGGCATGTTCAGTTCAGCAGGTTTTGAATGTTCTCAGTCCACAGCTGGGCGAGTCTGAGAAGGGCAAGCCTTGGTGGGGAAGGCCACCATAAAGGAACTGTGGCCCTCTCCTGTCACCATGGCTGACAGGCAGCACCCAGGGACACACCCACAGGGGACAGTGCTTGGCATCCTGTGCCTGGACGCCGGCCAGGATCAGGCAGCTTCAGCCGCACAGTGCCTCAGGTGATTGCCCGTCTGGGGACGGACACCGGGGGAGGCTCCGGTCACCCTGGACACCCTGCCTGGGGCTGCTACCTCCCTCGACTCTCAGAACATCCCTCCATGGCCCGTAGGGTCTGCAGTGACCCTGTGTTTTGGATGTGGTCCGTGTTGGGAGCTTGGTCCTGGGGTGGCTCTGTGGCCCCCGGAACCCAAGAAGCAGAGCCTGGTGAGAGGTCACTGGGGAGGCCTGCTTGGAGGGGTCAGGGAGCCCTGGCAGGCCCCCCCCGTTCTCTGGCTTCCTTTCTCACCATGTGCTGTCCCCACACACAAGTTCCAGCCATGATACTGTCCACTGCAGGTGGATGGGGTCAAGGTGGCCCTCGCCAGAGCTGGCCCCTGCTGCTTGGACATTTGGCCTCTGAACCTTGAGCAGCGTAACCGTCTCTTCTCCACAACACCGGGCCTCGGGCGTTGCACGTGGTGATGCAGAACAGATGGACATGGGGCCACCTTGGTTCTCTGCGGCCACTGTAACTCAGTCCCCTGGGGCGGCTCGACCAGCGGCTGCTTATCTTCTCACAGACCTGGAGGCTGGGAGCCCAGGAGCAGCCTGGCAGGTGGGCTCCTCCACAGCCCGGTCCTTGGCATCCAGATGGCCTCTTCTCAGGGGTCCTCGGTGGTCTGGTCTCTGCAGGGGATCCCAGTGTGTCCTCCTCTGGTGACGAGGCCACGGCCCTATCCATGAGGGCCCCACCCTTCCTTCAGCCTTGGTCATCTCCTCAGGGACCCTGTCCCCAGATGCAGTCCACAGCCCAGGGCTTCACAGACGGAAGTCAGGGAGGGTGGAGTGCGGTCCAGAGCCCTGACCCCGTCCACCACGCTCTCCTGCAGCGAAGCCTCAGCCCACAGAAATTCCGACCACAGGGGTTTGAAGCCCAGTGAGAGCCACACAGAGACTTGCACTCCTGCCGCAGTCTGGCTGGGCACAATCAGGAGCCACTTGTCAAAAGAAACTAACTTTATTTTTAGAACCACACACGCCAAACAAAACAGCCTCTCAGGAAAAACCCTCAGAGCCTCAACTGCCACCACCGGCTTTCCACAAGCCTCTCTCTCCCACACCAGCTTCTCCCCACCTCCCACCATCCTCCTGCTCTTGAGGCCGATTGGCTGGGTCACGTGGGCGGAGCCAAAAAAGTCCCCCAATGAGCAGCTCCGTGGTCTGAAAGGGCAGGGAAACAGCCCAATGTGCATCACCGCAGAGGAGCCAATCAGCTAGATGTTGCTGGGGCCGCTGTGAGCCAATCATCAGCCGGCAGCTGGAAGTTTGCTGGCAGCTGGAAGTTTGCTGGGGCCCCTTCGGCTGTGGCTCTCAACATCTCCCCCTCTCTGTTTAAACAACAAGCATGTGGCTTAGGGACCGTGCCTGCCTTAGGTTGTCCAATAGTACATATGGTCCTTAGGTTGGTACCATTGCAATTGGATCTTACCCGTCACTGACTACCGGTCCAGTATACAGCCACACCTGTGGAGAGGTCTTTGTACCAGCGGGGGGGTGAGGTTCTTTGCCTCACCTCTGTTGGCCCCCAAATTTTAGCTGGACGATCATGACAAGCAGAAGGGAGGAAGATACACCAAGCCAATTGACGGCTCCTTTTGGAAAAATTGTACCACCGATGACATCATCAGCAAAAATACCCCAACACTACCACAAGTCGCTGCACCAACAGATAGTTCACAATGCATACAGGTGAGCTCACAATGTGTCCAGGCAAGTTCTGCAAGCAGTTCAGTGATGGCTATTGTAGAAGCTGTAGATTGGTTTTATCTTTGACTTCACCAGCACTGGGATGAAGATAGGAATTCTGGCAATAATGGCTAAAGAAAAAATTATGTAACATTACAGAAGGCACTAAAAGAAAACAATTTTCTTAACAATTTACATTATCTTTAAGAGAATTATTAAATATAATGAAAAGGAAAGGTGAAAGTAAACAAACAGATCTGTTAACCTTCTTTTGTGTTCACATATTAAAACAATCTTTAACAGCTGTTTACCCAATTAAATTAAACCATTTAAATCACGTGAATTAAAAAAAAATATTTGGATCCATTTTATCATGAGCGCTCATCATATATGATATATGGACATACATACATTCAAACATATAACACAAAACACAAGTGTGCACACATAATATAATACATACAACACATAACATTATAGTAAAGGCCTTATAACTTTTTACAGGTGAAATCTCCATTGCAATGTTTAAAAACTCTATAGTCAAAAAATAGAACTGATCAGCAAAACATTAACCTAGGTCTGTATGAGCTCAAAAAACAAAATAGAACTTCATGATATGGCAAAGGGCAATAATAAAATAGATATTGAAAAAAGCATCCTGGTTCTGTTGCAGATGTAAGAATAGCCAAACTGGAGTTTTGGATATCAGTTGTTATGGATTTGAGCCAAATCATCTTCTTTTTGGTCTGTAGAAATCGCTTTAGTTAATCTTTCTGGAATCCAAATCGGCTGCTGTTCTCCCTGTGGAAACACATAAACAGACTCCCGACTCCAGACAATCACTGGGTCAGGACCTTGGTTAATCTCTCTGGAATCCAAATCGGCTGCTGTTCTCCCTGTGGAAACACACAAACAGACCCCCGACTCCAGACAATTACTGGGTCAGGACCTTTCCATTGTCCTGTTAGAATATCCTTCCAAAGTACCTTGGGCTTATGTACATTTTTTGGACACATATGCCTTTCCGCAGCACTAAGTCCTGATGAATCCAAATTTAAAAAGTTTAGAGTAAAAAGGGTTATTTTAAGTTTATCTTTGGGGAATATATACCCCTTCCCAATTCCTTCTTTTTGCTTTAATAAGTACATTTTAATAGTTTGATGAGCTCTTTCAACTATGCCTTGTCCCTGTGGATTGTATGGGATTCCTGTTATATGAGTAATGCCAAATGTTGAGCAAAATTGTTTAAAAGAGGTAGAAGTATAACCAGGGGCATTATCTGTTTTTAACTGTTTTGGAACACCCACAGTGGCAAAATTTTGTAAGCAATGAGCTATAACATCTTTAGTTTTTTCTCCGGCATGAAGGGAGCCCATCAAAAATCCAGAAGAAGTATCAACTGTAACATGCAAATATTTTAATTTTCCAAATTCTGGCAAGTGTGTGACGTCCATCTGCCAAATATGGTTAGGTATCAATCCTCTAGGATTGACTCCAAGATTAACTTGTGGTAAAAAGGTCACACAATTTTGACATTGTTTTATTATTTGTCTAGCTTGTTCCTTAGTTATTTTAAAACGCTTTTGTAAAGTATTAGCATTGACATGGAACTTTTTATGAAAATTTATAGCTTCTTCTAGTGTAGAGAAAATATGTATGTCATGTGTAGTTTTATCTGCTAAATCATTGCCCAAACTAAGGGCTCCAGGCAATCCTGTATGTGCCCTGATATGTCCTATAAAGAATGGATCTTTTCTGTCCCAGATTAGACTTTGTATAGTGGAAAGCAAAGAGAAAACAGTAGAAGAAGGGGAAATCCTACCAGCATCTTCAAGAGATACTATAGCATTAACTACATACTGACTATCAGAAAATAAATTAAATACAGAATCTTTAAACATCACAAAAGCTTGTAAAACTGCATTAAGCTCTACCTTTTGAGCTGATTGTTTGGGTACTAAAAATGTAAAAGTTTGATCAGGGGTAACTACTGCTGCTGTACCATTATTTGACCCATCAGTGAATATATTTGGAGCATTCATGATAGGTGTTTTTCTTGTCATTTTTGGAAAAATTACAGGATGCAATGACCAAAAAGACAATAAAGGATTAGATGGTAAGTGGTTATCAAATGAAACATTAGATTTGCACATGATTATTGCCCAAGTATTTAACTCATTAGCTAACTCATCAATTTGATTCATAGTATATGGAGTAATAATTTTATTGGGAGAAATTCCAAACACTCCCTTTGCTGCTTTTATTCCTTTGAGTATTAATTGTCCTACAGCCTCAGGATACCTAGTAAGAATAGTGTTAGGAGAATAAGATAAATGTATCCATAATAATGGACCTTCTTGCCAAAATACTCCTGTAGGAATATTTTTTGTTGGTAGTACAATAAATAATAAAGGCAAACTTATATCAATTCTATCCAAATGCATATTTTCCATATATGTTTCAATGATTTTTAATGCCTTTCTTGCTTCAGGCGTTAACATTCGGGGTGAATTTGGATCTGATGGACCTTTTAGGATATCAAATAAAGGTCCCAACTCTCCTGTTGGTATACCTAAATAAGGCCTTATCCAATTTATGTCTCCTAATAACTTTTGAAAGTCATTAAGTGATTTGAGTTGATCTACTCGTATTTGAATTTTTGGTGGACGGACCATGGTTGAGGATAATAGAACTCCTAAATAATTAATTGGAAAATTTAATTGTACTTTATCTATTGCTATCTCTAGATTATAATTTTTTAATAAGTTTGTAAGTGTGGCATAACATTCTAGCAATGTGTTTTTATCTTTGTGTGCTAATAATACATCATCCATATAGTGAAATATTTGTAGTTCAGGATTTTGATTTCTAAGTGGCTGGATTACTTTGTTAACATAAATTTGACACATAGTTGGGCTGTTAGCCATCCCTTGAGGGAGTACTTTCCATTCATATCTCTGATCAGGACCTTCATGATTCAGTGCAGGGATAGTAAATGCAAAACGTGGACTATCCTCAGGATGAATTGGAATTGAAAAAAAACAATCTTTAATATCTATAACTAAAACATACCAGGTTTTTGGCAAAGCAGACAATTGAGGAATCCCTGATTGAGCAGGTCCCATAATAACCATCTCATTATTAATGGCTCTTAAATCTTGCAATAATCTCCATTTACCAGATTTCTTTTTGATGACAAAAATGGGAGTATTATGGGGAGATACAGAAGGTTGTATATGTCCTTCTGCTAATTGTTGTTTGACCAGGTCATGGGCTGCTTGTATCTTTTCTTTAGTCAGGGGCCACTGAGGAACCCATACTGGTCTTTCTGATTTCCAAGTAATTTTTATTGTCTCAGTGGCCCTTTCTGAAAATCCAACCCATGTCTGTCTGTTCCTTGATCTATTTGTATTGGTGCTGCTATACCTTGTTCTTGTTTTTCTAATCTTTTTCCTTTCCTAAAACCTTGTCTAGTCATAATAGTGGGTGCATTTTGGTTGATGTTATTTGTTAATGTCAAACCTAATTGATCTAGGACATCTCGTCCCCATAAATTTACGGGAAGATGATCCAATACATATGGCTGTATAGTTCCTTCACATCCTTCAGGATCCTTCCAATCTAATACCATTGCACTTCTATGGGGATTAGTTGCCGCTCCTAGGCCTCGAAGCGTTTGAGTGGCTTGTTGTAATGGCCACACTCCTGTTGACCAGAGCCGAGAGGTGGACACCACCAGAGTGTCCACAGGTGGGTGGCCAGGTAGGCCGCACCTGGTCCCTGCCTGTGGTGGAGTGTTACCCAACCCAGGCTGCGGCGGGGATAGACTTGAAGACTCACTGAGCGACCGAAACCAGACAGAAGCTGCAGGTGATGACGTGGTCACGGCCACCCGATCCCGGGGGGTTGGCAGGAATGGGGGAGGTGGCTGGGGGACAGCGGGGGATGGTAGGTGCAACTTCTCTTGGCGGTGATTTCCACAGTTGACTTTGGTGACGGCCACACCTAACTGTGGATGGAAAGTCTGCTCCATGTGTTGAATTGCGTGTCTAACGGGGAAACCAGAGACTGTGGGTCAGACTCAATGAGGCTTCAGGGAATCACGCAGGTGTGGAGACCCCCACGCCTCCGGGAGAGGAGCCCGGATTCCAGTGCAGCACCGTGGGGACGCAAGGCACCACTCCACTGTGGCCGACCTGGAGGAGGGCCACGCGGTCCTGAGACGCAGAGCCAGGCAGGGCACGGCCATCGTCCCAAAGCCACCACGCCACTCAGCCGCTCCCAGCCACGTGCACGAGGGAGGCCGGGTGTTCGAGGAGCCCAGAGCCCCGCACGGCCTCTTTCCAATTCGGAAATGTTACTTTCAATAAAAACTGTCATTTGAGAACATGGATAAAAAAAAAGAAGAAGAACAAGGAACAAGTGGATCCTCCCAGGCTGGGCACGGGCTGGGGCGAAGTGGGCAGGCCTCGGGCCCCGGGCCAGCTGCAGAAGGCAGGCGAGCCCTTGGGTGACGGTGACGGCAACGGTGTTAACACAAGATAATCCCATCCAACTAGCCACTGTGTGGGGCCACCCACCCCCTGCACCCGGTGAAGCGGGAATATCACCATCCTGGGAGCCAGAGCCGGTCACTGCTGTCCAGACTCTGCCCTTGAGAGGCCTGGGCAGGAGGCACAGCCTCTTGCCTCCATGGCTCTGTCCTGTGTCCTCCTCGGGGGCAGGTCCTGGGCAGGATGTGGAGCCGGTGCCAAGGCATTCGCGGGGACATCCGCCCCGTCCTCAGGCTTCCCGATGGGCGCCCAGGGCTGAGGCGTAGGTCTCGGGGATGGTTAAGGAATGCGCCTGCCCCTCCCGAGGACACCCGGAGCACCTCTGAGGGTGGTCAAAGGCACGGCAGGGCACGCGGCAGCCGAGGGCCCCGTCAGTGGGGTCAGATCTGGACCCTGACACTCAGGAGCAGTGGCCTTGGGCCAGGGACGCCTCCTCTTCTGACCCAGGTCGGGCAGGATGCATCCCCGTGGGGTGGGGGTTATAGCCCCCGAAGCCTCCATGCCCTGCCGCTTAGGAGGAGGCAGCCTTGGCCCGTCGGGGCCTCGGAACCCTGTACGGCCACGGGGTGGGGCCCGAGGGACTGAGGGTCCCCAGCACTGCAAGCGCACCATGCTTGGGGAGGCTGTGACCCGGGGGTTCACCTGCCAACACTTGAACACTGAGGGCTGAAGTTCATCACCGTCACAGCAGTGCTGGGGACCGAGGGAAGGACAGGGTGACCCATAAGCAAAGCTGGAAAAACAGTGATCCCCGGAGGAGAGTGTGAAGTGGGACCCCTCCTCACACCGCCAGCAGCCGCCGCGGGGCGCCCTCCGACCGCAGGCCCTGCCCGGGGGACAGGTCCTGAACTAACCACACTGGGCACCTACAGAAGAGGAAAGCCGATATGTCGGCCACAGTAAGATTGATTATCAGAGTCCCTTCCAGAAAGGGAAGACAGGCCACAACTCGGGAGGTGGCCCCAACACAGAATGGAGGAACAGCGGCCCCGAGGGCCAGGAGACCCCCAAGGAGCAGCCCACAGAACCTCAGGAGCAGGCACTGCACGGGGGGACCCCAGGCCCGCACGTCTTAGGAGAGTCCAGCCCGGTGATGAGGTCGAGTGGAACACAGCCGGATCGCAGGCACTGAGACAGACTACCTGCAGCACGAGATTCCTTACCTAATAAAAGCTGCACAGGACACAAGATCCAGCGTGTGCTTGGGCATCCCAGGGACACCATGCAGCCATTTTTAAGGAAGGAGAGATAAGCACAGAATCCCGGGAAGTGTGGAGGGGCCTGCAAGTGGCCACTCTGGGCGTGGAGTGCCCCGACTCCTGGGAGGGCCCTGTGCCTCACAGCAGCAGTGACGGTAGTCACGAAGAGGGTCAGGCATGGGTGGCGGGTCCCCCAACCAGAGGAAAGGTTAATGACACTGAGCAACCAAGGTTGGCAGAAGGAGGAACTCGGAAGGAGGGGTGCGGGGCTGCAGGGCGCGCAGGGCTGCCGGGCACCAGTCCCCTCATCTGCATTCTCTCCGTGCCCTGAGCCGAGGCAGCACCGTGTTGAGAGCCCCCGGCTGCAGGTAAAGGTCACGCTCCCCTCCCGTGTGGATGTGGAGACTCCGTGTGAGGATTTTCCGAAGCTCGGGAACCCCGGTGTGCTGCAGTGCACCCCATGCTAACCAGAGCCCAAGCCAGGCCCTCCGGCAGCCGTGGCCTGCTCAGCGAGGGCCCCTGTGGCTGTGGGGGGCGGAGGAAGGGGCTTCTCCAGGGCAAGGACGCCGGCAGACAGCTGCCCACGCAGCCATGGCACCTGGTCAGGGGTTCGCAGAGCTTCCTGAAGGTCCGTCTTTTCGCCTTTGTTCAGCACCCAAACTCCTGGGAAACCCAGGGTCATTTTCTCATGGGCCCCTGGGACGCTCCCACCCTGAGCCTGCCCCAGACAGGAAGGGGCGGAGGCAGGGGATTGAGTCCCAAGGCTCCAGGAGAGCAGAGCCCTGGGCCCCTCCGAGGCTCTCCCTGGTGAGCGCACAGGAGGGTGGCGGAGAGCACAGCCCGATTCCACCCGCTCCTCCGGGCCTTTCCTGGCTCTGGGATCCCCCTTATTTCCTGCAGCCCGGCCAGGACGGTCCTCTGAGGTGAGCATCTTGCGATCCTCTCCCAGGCCAGCCTGCCCAGCAGCTTCCCGCGCCCAGCGAGAAGTGGAAGCTGACCTTCAGCAGCGGGAGGAGGGAGGGTAGGAGGCAGCCGCGGTGAGGAGGACGCAGCCCGGGGCCTGGGGGGTCGCCGGGTGGGGAGGGAGCCCACGGCTCTTTCCACGCACACCACAGCCCAGGCCCTGCCTGCCCTCCAAGGAGGGGCCCCCGCAGTGGGGCCGACAGGGTGACGGCCTCCTGAGAACAGCAGCGTGGAATGGACACGTGGCCCAGCCCCAGGATTGTCCTGGGCGTCCTGGGTCCCAGGGCCACTGCTGCTGGGACCCTGCAGAGCTCCGGCCAGGCCTGCAGAAGGCCCCGGACGGAGGTGAGAGGCAGGAGAAGGCTCCTCCGCACCAGGCCTCAGGCCCCCCGAGGTCACGGTCACTGTTGTCATCACTGCCATCAGCCCCCTCATGGGCAGCAGCCCTGCACCCCAGGGTTTCGAGAGGGCTTCTCCAGGGGGACATGCTGCTCCCTGGGATCAAGACGCCGCCTTTGAAATGGAGCTCGCAGACTCCGCACGGAAGAGACTGGTTTCTGCCCAGTGGTCAATGGGCCCTGGACGCCCTGGAGCATGGACGTGTCGTTAAGTGGGGGCCAGACACTGAGGCCAGAGGCTCAGCAGGAGGGGACCTTGGGTGTCCACACCTCTGAGATCCGGGGGCCACTCTGCCCCTCTCATGCCCGCCCTCTGCACAGGGCAGCAGGATCAGCCGAAAGTCCCAGGCCCAGACCTTGCTGGCTCCTGAGACTGCAGCTGTGTGTCCTTGGGCAAATTACTTAACGTTTCTGAGCCTCGATTTCCCCTCCATAAAAGGGCGTCACTATAGTTTTCAGCTCTTGTGTGCTCTACCGTGCGGATTGTCACAGGCCTGCCCTGGAACAGCGTTGGCACCCAGCGGTCACTTGATGACTGACGACGGCCAGGCACAGTGTGGTGATGTCATTCCTTGGTGAAAATCTGACCTGGCACGGGTCCACTCTGGGGCCTGGCCCTTCTCTGCCGCCCTGGACCTGCGCTCGGTGCACCTCGTCCCCAATTCCACCATTGCCCTGCACACTTGTCAAGGGTCCTGCATGTCCCAAGGTCCCTGCCCTCACTTGCTCTGGGCCCTGCGCTGGCCGGGTCCCCCTGCGCTGGCCAGGTCCCTCTCGGGGAGCTCTCCCTCCTTGCTCTCACGTCCTCGGCCAGCTTGGCCTGGTCCTCCGGGACTCCTGCCCATGCCACCCCCCCCAGAAGTCTTGCCTTTCCTGCCGCTGTCCTCGCTGGGTCTCCCCGGCCCCCTCCTCCCCCTCCAC
>NW_026000102.1:6146440-6148607 GCF_001458135.2 Marmota marmota marmota
CCCTCCCCCACCTTGCTCCCCCTCCCCCTGCTCTTCCTCTTTCTTCCTGGTCCCCCTGGGCCACAATTTCCTCCAGGGCAGGACTTGCAACTGTCCTCTGGCGTCAGGTCCTTGCTGATGCCCAGGCACCTTCCTGGGGACCGTCCCCTGGCCCTGGGGGATGACCCAGCCTGAAGATGTGGCTAGGCATTGTGGGCCATGCTTCAGAGGTCACTGCAGGCCCAGCATCGGGGCGCCTGAGCAGCTGTCCACAGAATGGACAGTGGGCGAGGGAGGAGATGGACGGTGCTCGGGCAGCGGGCAGTGGGCAGCCTGGCTCATTCCCGCCAAGGCTACAGCCCCCCTTTGTCCTACAGGTAAGTCCCCGGGGCCACCTGGTGGATTCACTGGCCCACGGCACCCTGAAGCCCTAACCACGGGCTGGGCCCCTCTGGGCGAGCCCCAGGGCCTACACGGTGCCCGTCCTGTGGTCAAGTCCTTCGCCAGAACCCTGGCTCTGCTGGGCGGCCTGGCTGAGAGCAGGGTGGTCACACCAGAGGGACACCCGGCAGCTGCCCACGGGCATGTGTTTCCCAGACCTGCAGCACGGTGCCCGGGTCCCCCTCGCGCAGCCTGACCCTGGACGTAGGAATTGGTTTATTTAATGGAGTCACTGGGCGTCAGCTCTGCTGGGGGAAAACACAGACTAAATGAAAGACAGGCAGCAGCACATGGGAAGCTGTGAGATGACCCATGGTCCAGGGCCGGACCGTCCTCCGGGGACCACTTAATTCTGCCCACAGTTTTCAAGTTCGTAAATATTAAGTTGAGGCCTCGAGGCACAGAGGAGCAGACACACTCGCCTGAGGCCACACAGCATCTGGGTGTAATCATGCTGGGTTTCAGCGGGGCCCTACCCATTTGCAACCTGGTCATTTTTTCACTGATCAACACAAGGCCCTCATGGAGTCAGGAAGATGCCCTGCAGTGGCCCTCCTGATAACCTGGCTTGTGCAAATGAGCAGAGGACTGTGGGTAAGTTCCAGCCGGCTCCCTTGGCGCTGCAGCCCTAGCGGGCGCTTGGGGTCTGTGGGCAGGGAGGTCCCAAGGCTCGGGCTTTCTTCTGACCTTCATGTTGGGGGTCGCAGCCATGGCCAGCTGGTCTGGAGAGGGGAGAAGCTCCGTGCTGACAACCCCAGGCTCTCAGCTCCCACGGTCACCACCGTGGACCAAGGGGAGCCCACAGACTGCCCGTACCTGTCCACCCTTGCTTCCATGACCTGGGCTTGTCCTCCCCTGTGCGGGCCCCTCCGTGAGAGCCAGAGGTTCTGGCCTGGCCCTTCCTCTGCCCCTTTCAAAAACAGTCCTGGCACCGTCCCCAGGGCCCGCTTCTGTCCCCAGCTCTGGGCAGCGTGGCCCCTCCAGCCTGCTCAGCCTGCCAGCTGCCTGCCGGGCCCTCCCACCCCGGCCTGCCGGGCCCTCCCACCCCGGCCTGGCTGGTCCAACCTCCTCCGGACTCCACCCACGTGGCTACCTTCTGTGCCTCCGCCCTGTGCTCCCACTTGAACCCTCCTTGAGTCTGGCCTCTCCTTCAGAGGCCAAGTCCTTCTGAAGCTGCCCTAGTCAGCATTAGTGGTCACCTCCCCTCGCCATCCTGCCCCTGCCCCTGGACAGGCCACTCCAGATGATCTTCTGCATCTGGGGAAACTAGGAAGGCCCCTCCTGGCTGCCACTCAGTGCAAGGATTGGTCCCGTGCTGTGCCTCCGTCAGTACTAGCCATGGGTCAGCCTCCTCCTGGGTGGACATGGCTCCCATTCAGAGATGAGGAAACTCTGCGGATGCCCGTGGTGTAAATGCTGCACCAGGCAGTTCCGGCCACCCCTGCAGCACAGCTCGGGAAGCCCTGCCTGCCCCCTGCCTGCCCCTGCCTGCCCAGCTGCCTGCCCCCTGCCTGCCCCCTGCCTGCCCCCTGCCTGTCCACCTGGGGAGGAAGCCTCCGAGAGCCCTGGCCACGTGCACCGCAGCCGTCCACACCAGCAGCCAGACCGCTGCTCGTCTTCACTTTCTCTTGACCGGGCTCTGCCTTCTGGGGGGCAAGCCCTGTGTCCTCCCCTGACCCACAGGCAGGGACCCCATGTTCAGCCAACACTGCCCACCTTGGCGCCGCGTGCTGGGCGCCGCGCCCTC
>NW_026000102.1:6149470-6204278 GCF_001458135.2 Marmota marmota marmota
CGCCCTCGCCTGCCCGCCTGCCTCCCGCCCCTGCTCCCGCAGCCTGGCTGTCCGCCTCAGCCTGCTACTTTGGAGCTCGCTCTCCCTTAGGGGCGAGCAATTTCACTTACCCCCAAGATTCAGGCGTTCCCCGTACGGGCCACCAAATGCCACAGTGTTCCTGGGCACAAAATCACGAGCCACTCAAGCAGGAACAAACTATTTCCAAAACTCCTGCGAACGCCACGCGCGTGGCCTTCTCCCGGGACACACACACACACCCTCCTCCGGCAATCCCTCCTCCGGCACTTCCCCAACCAATGGGAACTCTCTGGGAATCCCCTGGAGAACTCCAAAGTAGCAGGCTGAGGCGGACAGCAGGGGTCCAATCTCCAATTGAATGCACATCTTAACATGACCATTATCATCTCAGTGGCTTGCTGGCTCTCAACCAAAAATGCCAGGCATCGGCTATGGCTCTCAGCACACGCCTGAGATGTCCCAGTCTCCAGATGCAGTGGCAGGACATTGACAGGTGAAGTTCAGGAGGACAGGGCTGAGCAGCCACCCCACAGGCCCGGAGCACACCTTCCTGCCACGAGGTCAAGCCACAGCGAGTCATTTCACTGTTTCCTGATGATGTTTAAATTTTATAACGAAGAAGCCGGTGCTGAACTTTCCCTCAGCCGACAAGGCTGCAGTGGGCCCCCGGGCAGAGTGCTGCTGGCTGTGGGTGGGGACACTGGCCTTGAGGAAGCCCGAGGACCGGCAGAGCTGAGGAGGGACCCATCCAGCACGGGGGCTCCAGGAGAAGCCGCACCCACATGGATCTGCCCAGAGTGGGGAAGCAGGCTGGAGCCCCACAGCGGCTCCTGTCCCCTCAGCAAGCCCTGGGCTCATGGGGCTTCCTCGTGGGCGTCACATGCTGACCCGTGAGGGCAGGAGAGGCCACGGCACCCGCAGGAAACAAAGCCGGGAAGCCAGTCTCCGGCCAAGATGGCTCTGCACACGTGGGCTCCCGGAATCCAGCCCTCCAGGAACGAAAAGCGCAGCTTCTAGACTTCCATTCTGCACAGGGAAACGGCGGGACTCTCCCGTGACGGCTCTGCAAGTCCCCACACCGAGGATGCGTCCTTTGCTTCACTTGGTGGCAATGTGGCGCGTGTTCAACCGACATCTCAGGGCGAAAGTGGCGTTGCCACACAGGAAGTGACCTGCATGACCAGTGAAAGCCCTGCCCAGTCGGGACAACCTGACCGTCCCGCAGTGCGAGTCCTGGCTGCCCAGGTGGCTGAAGTCGTGATTACTGAGTTGCGACACTTTGAAGCCAAGGAAGCAAAGCTGCTGGGGAGCCTCTGAGAACCCTGCAGGAGGCCTCACGGGGCGGAATCCAGGGCCCTGGGTGCCAGGCCAAGGGGCCCAGCGTGGCACGAACCCCCTTCCAAACAAACCTTCTCAAGGTTGGTGGTATCAGATTATTGAACAGACTTGAAGACTAGAGCAACAAGAACAAGCGGCTTCAGCTTTCAAAGCTTCTAGAAAATGGTCATTATTGAAGTCAAGGCTGGGGAACGGGAAGCCAGTGAGCCCCACCTCCAACAGGGAGGCTGGTGGAGGCAGGTGGAGGCAGCCGGGTCCCCTCGCAGGCAGGATGCAATCTCAAGCGACAGGACTGTGCTCTGGAGGATTCCGATGCGTGGAAAGCATCTTTTAATAAAGCCCTATTTTTAATTAAACAAATTTATAGACTGTACCAGCATGCAGCGAGATCTACGAGTCTGCGGGATCTAAGATCTGGGAAATGTTCACAGGAAACATAAGGAGAACGACTCCAAAATAGACGAGTAGCTAGCTGCCATCGCTCACGGAGTCCTGTGGCCGCCCTCACGCTCCTCTGAAAGCAACGGGGAGCAGGCAAGACGCCCGCCTGTGAACACGTTTGGGTGAAATAGTTGCACATTTTAATGCGACGGACAGTATTCAGCAGAGCAGAGTTTACCTGCCTCGCACCAGGCACCTCGGCACCTGCAGAGAGCACACTGTCTCAATTAAAAATGTCACGGTCCAACAGAGAGGACCTGCTGTAAGGTGTCAACGATTTCAAATTTATTGCCCCAAAAAATATAACTTTGAAGAAGGCCTCAGCAATTTTATGGGGGAAAAAAAATTCCAACGGGTTAGCCATTTTACTGAAACCAACTTATCTGTCCAAAGATAAATGACTTTAATTATTTTTCTCTCTTATTCACATAACGTGTTTAATATTAAGCATGTTATTATGAAGGTATAATAGAGACATTTGTATGTGTTAGTGTGTAAATATATATTTTGCGTATTTAGTGTTTTCAGTTCCCCTTTGCTCTAGGGTCTTCCTCTAGTGACAGGGTGACTGACTGACTGTCTCAGCCGTCGTCCTGATTTGTCTAGGATGGCCATTCCCAGGGCAGCCTGTTCCCTCCGAGGCAGATGCCCAAGGCTGCTGACTAGGCTGGACCTGGTGGCAGCACAGCCGAGCTCAGGTCTCAGGATCGGGACCCCATCAGTGTCCCTGTGCCGATCCACCCTGGTCTCTAGCACCGAGCCACAAAAGCAGCCTGTCCTTCACCCAGGAGAGCGCTGTCCCGCCCCTTTCTGGCCACTCTTCTGGTTTCTGCCACTGCAGACGCTCGTCCCCACGAGGTCTCTGTTTGAGGACCTGCCCATGCCATGGGTGCCCTCTCGGTCTGTGCTCCCCTCTGCCCTGTTCACTGCAGGGACCCGACGTGCACCTGAGCCTGGGCCCTGGTTGGGGCCCCAGAGTCCTGGCGGCCACTTCTGGACAGTACAGCAGAGGGGCTGCCGGTTCACAGGGGCATGCGTGGGCAGGGAGGGCGTAGAGGGCATCTGGGGGCTCCTCCTCCCTGGGCTGACACCGTCCTCCTCCAGACCTGTCCTGATTGATTTTCAGCCTGGGCCTCTCCACCATGACTTCCTGCCCAGGCCTCTGCCCCTGCTGCCCCGTCTCCTGGCCTCTCCTATCCCTGAAGGTTCTGGGAATTCTTTGCCTCAAACGTGTGGCTTCTGACACGGGCACTCGTCAAGCCCAGCTGGGATGAGCGAAGCCGCCGGGCGAGTGACCAGCGTTGGGGGGTCTTTACAGGAAGAGAGCCTCGGGTTCTCAGAGAGCCGGAGCCCCCGGCAGCCACATCCGGGCTCTCCATCCTGGCCCAGGAGAACCGGCCAGCCCCGTGCGGGTGCTCTGCCCTGCTACGTGAGGTCCCAGGGGGGACCTGGGGATTCTGGGGGTTTGGCCAGTGTGCTGAGGCTGGGATGGGAAATTCAAGACCATCACACCAAGTGGTCGCCAAGTGCAAAGAAGGGGACCGTGACCCTAGGAAGACAGCTCTCCAGCAAGACAGGCCCTGCTGGAGTTAGTCATTGTCCCACATGGTGCCACGCCCTGTGACGAGCTCTGCCCTTCACGGTGGGGTCTCATGTGGGAGCTGGGGAAGCCCCTCGCAGTGAGTCAAAGGCAAGGGAAGCCGTGGGAGCACATTGGCTGCAGGAGCCCGGTGGAGAGCCCAGCTGGCCACAGGCCACCTGCAGGTGGTCACTCCCTTACTGACCTCCTGAAGGCTGGAGGGAGATCCCCGAGCTAGTGGGGCCGGCCCAGGTGGCACACAGCTGGCGCTCAGTAAAAAGAGCGTGTGGGAGATGAAGGAGAAGGGGCTCCGGAGAAGAGGTGCCACCAGCGTGGGAGTCTGCCACCACCTTGCACAGATTTGTCCTGCTCTGCCTCACTAGCCACCCTAGCCCATGGCTGCCTTCGCTGTCCTTCTTCAGACAGACCAGGGACCTACACCTCAGGAATCTTGTCCTCTCCTGAGACTCCAAGGGGCTCTGTGGTTCCACAGGACACATGTCGCCCCCATGTCCCCTGCTCCTCTGGGTTTCACTTGGTCTCTGGCCTTAGCTCTGACCTACTCTGTACCAAGGAACTGACAGTCCCAGAAGTGCTGGGCTTTCAACTTAGCACCTGACACAAACCAAAACCCGGAAAGTCGGCCAGCGTGGAGACATGGAGATGTCGGCCACGTGGTTGGTGCCCTCTAGGTAGCTCACAGCCCAGTGCCCGGAGAGGGCTGCTCTACAGGCTCAATGTTAAGCAGCCCTCCGTGGCCAGTCCAATTATGTCCATGATGAGAAAACCAAGGCTCAGAAGCTGGGCTCCTGCACCCCCCAGCGAGAAGCTTCTGGAACTGGACTTTGAGTCTGGCTCTGTCTCCTCCCCCATTGTCGGGGAGGCTGTTCGCACCCCTTGCCAGGATCCTACTCTGGGCTTCAGGAACACCTGGCCCTAACTCCAGAGGCCCCATTGGCAGGTCTGGCCTATAAGAAGTTCTCTAGAGACTCACATGGGGGTGCGGGGGCCACCAGCTTGTCACACCCCTGTCTTTGGCAGCCCTGGTACCTCCAAGTCTCCCCTCAGCGTTTTCAACCCCTGCTGCCACCCAGGGGAGGGGAATGGGGGCTCTTGTTTCCTGGCTAAGGGACAGGGGGCTTTCTGAGACCCTCTCTCCTGGAGCCGGCCCCTGGGGGCCACGCTGCTCCCTCCCACCTGCCCTCCAGGAAGCCCAGATGACTCCCCAGAAACCTGCGCCGCGCCCGTGCTTTGCCGAGTACACGCCACAGGAATCATTTTTACCTGCGAATGCCGTCGACCGCGTGTGATCTTGTATTCATAATGGGCCTAAGCAACTCAGCGAGGAGCAAGAGCCCTGAGTGACAAGCAAAATGGTTAGAAATTGTCCCTGTGAAAATAATGAGCCCCCAGACACGAGCCAATCAAAACAGCCTGCTAATGGCTTCCTGCGCCGCAAGTGTGGCGGGCTGGGGGCCTCTCTCCGGGAGCAGGCTGCCTGGCCTATGGCTGGCTCTGGTTTCTGATGCTGGATCCGGGTGACCAGGGCCTTGGGGACTGCTCCATTTCTCGAGGCAGATGGCTCTTCTTCAGCCCCTCCGCCTGTCCCCTGCACCGTGTCAGGGGAGCCTGGATACGACCCAGTGGCCCAGCGGGGGTCCAGAGAGCCTGCGCCTTGGCCTGAAGAAGGACCCAAGGCCACGTCGGCAGCAGCCACGGCAGCCCCAGAGGCCAGACCTCTTGGAGGTCCCCTGCCCTGTAGTTGCCCGTCTCCCCGGTTCTTGAAGGCTTAGCTGCTGCCATCCGCCTCCTCCTCCACTCGGGGAGGCCTCGTCCTTCACTCCCTCCTCTGGGACATCCCTTATCCCCTCTTCCTCTGAGACTATCCTCAAACAGTGGCCCCTTGGACAGGCAGACCCTCCTGCCCATGACTGAATGCAATGGCTGCACCCAGCCCGTGGGACTGTGGGTAGTGTCTGCATGTCTGTCCCTCTGCGGGAGCGGGGTCGTGGGAGGCTCTGGGGACACAGCTTCGTTTCTCAGGTCCCTGAACTGCTGGACATTGAACATGGGCCCGCCAAGCTGACCATGGAGCCAATAACCCTGCTGGACCCTGGCTGCAGACCCTGCCCTCAGCCCTGCAGCCCAGGGCCTGGCGCCTCACCCCTCCCCCAAGCCTGGTCCCAAGACCGCTCTGCAGATGTCTCCCTCGTGCCTTGTCATTTGTGTCTCCTGTCCCCGTCTCCATCCCTCGGCCTCCGTCCAGGGCTCAGGGCTACTGCCTACTCTCTCCGTGCTGCTTCTCTCTGGCTTCCCCGTGTCCCCCGGCACCCTGATAATGGAGGACCCTTCTCCACGGCGCCCAGCCCCCCTGGCTGCGCATCACACAGTGTGCCAGCCGGCTTCCATCGCTGTGACAGAATGCCTGAGATAAACAGCACACAAGGAGGAAAGGTTTATTTGGCCTCAGAGTTTGGAGTCCAGTGGCCACAGGCTGAAACCTCTCAAACCCCAAATCAACAGAGCCGTGGCGGCACAGAACACGATGGCGGGGCGTGTGGTGGACATATGTTCACCTCCTCGTGGCCAGGAAGCAGAGAGAGAATGGAAGGAGCTGGGGTCCCCTGCTAAGAGCCAAGTATATGATGCATGGCATTTTTGGTCGAAAGGTGAGGCCAGCTAGCCATGGAGATGATATGATTATGTTAAGATTTGCATTCCTATGGATATTGGACTCCTGCTGTTCACCTAGGCCGGCTACGGGACTCCTGGAGAGTTCCCATGGGTTGGGGAAGTACAGTAGGAGGGAGTTCCGGGGGAGGAGCTCGCTCTGCGGTCAGGGAGGAGGCCGCGTGGGTGAAAAAAATGTTCCCTGGCGGTACCGGACATTGGCGGCAGTTTCAAAAAATAAACTTTGTTCCTGCTTGAGTGGCTCGTGATTTTGTGCCCAGCCAGACTGCGGCAGTCCCCCTTCTCCCAACTCTTCCAAATCCCCCCTGCAAGCCAACCCCAAGGCTTCCAAATCTCAGCGTCAGGTAGTTATGGTAACGACCCCTCTGGTACCAGTTTCCTGCTGCCTTTCTGTTGCTGGCACGCAGTACCTGAGATAATTGACTTACAAAGAGAAAAGGTTTCTTGGGGCTCTTGGTTTGAGAGTTTTCAGTCTGTGGTCCCCTGGGCCGAGGCTGTGGGCCTGTGGCAGGACAGACCATCTTGGTGGGAGATGTGGAGGAGGAGGGCTGCTTAACTCATGGTGACCAGGAAGAAAGAAGGAGGAAGGGGCCGGGTCCCAACACCCACTTCAGGGCAGCGAGCTTACTTCCTCCACTGGGTCCCCTCCTAAAGGTCCATTACCTCCCAATGACACCTTCAGCTGGGGACCAACCTCAGACACACGGCCTTTAGGGACACTTAAGATCCAAACCGTGACATGGCTTCTGGCCTGGAGGCTTCTCTCACACAGGGCAGTGCTAGGCCTGCACTAGGGCCTGGTCACTCTGGGATGCCCAGTGCTGGGCCGACTCCTGGTGCCCGTCTCACCTCCTGCCTGCTTCCTGCCATGTGGGATCCAGGTGGACATGCACAGGCCTCCCGCGGCTCTCTTGGTGCCTCTGTGCGGCTCTGTGGTCCTCCGTGGGGCCGCCTGCCCACGATCTCGTGGCCTTCACCTACCTGCACACCCCTTATAGTGGCCATGCATCCTCTAGCCCAGGGCAGAGCCGGCCCCGGGGACACAGAGGGCAACACACAAGGTCAGTGCGGCCAGGTCTTGCGCAGCCTGGTTGAGGGATCGGCCCGACGCTGGGCAGGCTACTTGTCATCCTCTTCCTGCAGAAGGGCCGTGTGACGCGTGTGTTGGGGACTAGTGTGACAGTGTGTTGGGGACTAGGTCTAGTGGTTCCGGGCCCCACCCTGCCACTTTATGTCCCGAAGGCCCCCTGAGGACACCAGGGGCCGAGCAGCTGGAGAGGGGCCTGGGGCAGACAGGACCCGAGCCGCCCTCCTGCGGGCCGGGGGACTTGGGGTTTCAAAGCCTGTTAATCAGATGTTAGGTCTGGGGCTCTTCTCCCAAGTCCAGGCAGCGGGGTGACTGTACCAGGATCCCCCCAACACACCACACACACACACACACACACACACACACACACACACGGAGCAAAGCAGGCCTGGGCGCACCCCACGGAAAGATCAGCCCCGGAAACCTTGTTACTCCAGACACTGGGAGGCCAACTGCCCAAGGGCAGAGCTCCCCTCACCGAGGCCTTTCAGGGCTGCGGATCTGTGCAGATCCGATGGCCCAGGGCAGGGACAGGCCTGCACTCCAAGGCCTGGCTGACTGCATGGAAACCTCCCGCCATGTCCGTGGATCCAGAGCCTTTTCCACGCTGCCGTCAAGTGGCACGTGAGCGTGCCGGGCCCGTGTCAGCTCTTGGTTCAGACCGATTCATGGATGAGGCAAATTGGATCATTATCCATTTCATCGGTGACTTATTTTTAGAGCAATTTAACAATTACATGTAAAGTGCAAAGCATAACCTGATGTACAGTGAATCGTGATTCACAGCCTGCACTTGGCACCAACGTGTGCGTGTGCGTGTGTGTGTGTGTGCGTGTGTGTGTGTGTGCATGTGTGTGTGTGTGTGTGCGTGTGCGTGTGTCCCCGCTCGGCCGCCCCTCCTCCAGGGCTGGACTAACATCATCTTTCTCTTCATCTGGGTGAGGGTTTCCTGAGACCCAGCTGCTGTGAAGGGGGAAGCAGAGCCTCCAACTGTGGTGTCTTCTTGAGGTCCTGGGTGGGGGTCTGAGGGACAGGGCCTCTGCGGAGTGGCTCTGCGTGGTGCCCCGGGGTGCAGCACCTGGGCCCAGGTCTCCAGAAGTCCACTCAGGAGCCTCCCGTTCTCAGGGGGGCCTTCCAGGGTGGGCTTCTGAGTCCTTCTGACTGTCCCTGTGCAAAGCACACCCACCCAGCAGCCCAGAGCACCCCAGGAGGCCGGCTGTGCCAGGGAGGATTTTGACCCTGCTTGTCAAGGCAGCTGTCCTGATGTGCTGACCCTGCAGACAGATCAGTGAGGGTGCCAGGGCGGAGGCTGGGGTGGAGGCCGGGGTGGAGGCCGAGGAGATGCCAACCTGCAGGTTCATGGGGCTCACAGAAGCACAGACCCCACCACGGGACCCCACGTCCTCTCACCATCTACCCTAGAGGTCAGTGCTAGGCCCACCCGGGGCCTCTCTGGTTTCTCTCACTCCCTTCTCCCTGGAGAACCCCTTGGATCCCAGGAGCTGGGGGTGCTGACTGCGAGGCTGCTCCCTGGTCCTGCCTGGCGGCCGCCCTCCCCCCCCCCCTAGGCTGGTGAAAGGACTTTCCATCACCTACGGTTTATCTCTCTGGAAATGAAGGAGAACACTCAGACTGAGGTGAGGAGCAGAGCAGAGCAGCGCCCTGGCAGCCGCCTCCAGCCCTGGAGGACAGAGCCGCAGGACCAGCCTCGCTGGGCAGGGCTGGACCAGCCTCCCTGGGCAGGGCTGAGAGGGGCTGAGGGTGGGACCGGCAGTCCGGTTCACTACTTCAGCAGGCAGGGCTCCTCCGAGGTGCCATTAACCACTCAGAGTGTTGAAGCCATCTGACTCAGGGTCAGCTGCAGCGGCCAGGGAGGCGCATCCCCTCCCACCCTGATGGCGCAGCCAGGTGCCCCCTGCCACTGCTCTGTCCCTGTCTTAGCATGGAGCTGTCCCTCTGTGCAGCAGTGAGCACTGTCCCCTTCCTCTTGGGGAAGGGCACCCTGTCTTCCTTTGCCCCCGTGCCCCCCAGTCCTGGGGACTTGACTGGCTCCAGCCATCGGCGACCTCCACAATCCTGGCCACAGGGCCCCTTCACCGTGGGCAGAGGTCCAGGGACGCCTGTCTGAGTGAGCTTCTGCATCTTCTGGGACAGGTGGGTCAGATCAGGTCCAGGAAGGGCCCAGCTGGTGACCAGTGTGCTGACCAACTTCAACAAGGATGTGGGAGAACCAGCCTTGGCCCAAGACCTGGCGGCAGGGAGACGTGGCCAGGGAAGTCAGGTTTGGGGGCCCTGGGTTGTCACGTCCCCACAAACTCATGCATCCCGGAACCCAGGATGCAGGGCCACTGCAGATGTGGGTGGTTAAGATGAGGGGCAGCATGGGTGCTGATCGGATGCGGCTGGTCCTTGATTTTGCTTTGAGTTTTGGCACCAGCCAGGGCTTCGTAACCACTGAGCCACATTCCCCAGCCCTGTTTATTCTTCTGTTTTGAGACAGGGCCTTGCTGAGTCCCTGAGCCTGGCCTCAGACTTGCGATCCTCCGGCCTCAGCTTCCCAGGCCCCTGGGATCACGGGTGTGCACACCACCCCTGGCTGACTCTGTCCATGGAGGAGAAGGCCATGTGAAGACAGAGGCAGGGATGGGGTGGCCACACACCAAGGGCCCCCAGATGCCAGGATCCCCAAGAAGCTGGAGAGAAGCCTGGGAAGGACCCTCCCTGGCGCCCTCAGAGGGACTGTGTCCCATCAATGTGCACACCCCCTCTGGGGGCTCCAGTCCAGCTCCAGAGCTGTCACAGTAACACCTGGTGTCTCCAGCCACCCACCCGCTTGCCACGCCTGGAGGGAGCTCATCAAATATGTGTGGATATTGGGTGGGGCTTCTCCCTCTTTGGCCAGACCATTGGGCCCCGTGGGCTCCCAGATGCCTGGCCTTTCTCCTGCCACTGTGAAGTAGGGTCTTGGTGACTTATGACCAGCAGAGTCCTACCTGACACATCTCCAAATTAAAGGCAGGGCACGCTTGGCTGGGCAGGAGCAAGCACATGCACCCCTCCCCTCTCCACGAGCAAGCCCAGCCCCCTCCAGAGTTCCTCGGGGTCCTCGTGAAGTCTCACCGTCGGCAGGGAGAGGGCCAGGCCCAGGCCAGGTAAGCAAAAAGCAGCTCACTGCAGAACATCTCGTGGGAGTTCAGGGGTGGTTTGACCCTCTCTGGCTGGTCGGACCATGGGAGGCACTTAGAGAGCAAGGTTTCAGAGAAGACGTTTCCATCTTTCCTCTTCGCAGATTGGGGAAAATGCATCATTTCTGAGCAACATTTTAACATACTGACATTGTCCTTCCACTTAAATCACTAAAGTTTAGTAACCTCGTGTTCCCACGGATGGAGAAGGAGCTGTTTAGCTTCCTGCTGCTAAGGGTTGCTTCTCCAAGGGTGGCCTGGGCTGGACCTATCACTTCAGTCATTCAGTCCTTGGTTTCATCTGGGAGAAAAGGAGAGCTCGCGGGTTCTGGGTGCCACAGTGCCGGAGTCGGTATGTGCATTTCCAGTTCGATTCTCTTAGCAGACCCAGTAAGCCTGGTGTCGTGGGTCTAGTTCAGCTCAGGAGCTAGGAGGAGAAGAGCTCAAATCTCAGGTCTGGGTGGGGTCTGAATGCACTTGGTGGTTCTAAAACTCACCCTGGCTTTCTCTGGCCACCCTTGCCTCCCCTCTGCAGGTTTTAACGGGAAGGAGCCCGGACGTGGTCACAGCCTGTCCGAGGCCACAGAGAAGGCCCAGGGGCAAGGACTGTGCAGCCCTGTTCTCCCAGACTGCTCCTAAAGCTGATGGGCCCCGGGGGCGTCTGCCTGTTGTTTTTCTCACACCAAAAATGAAATGAGTTTCACTTCACTCTTCCTCGGGGAGCAGCATCAGGAGAGAAATGAAGGGAAATGGGTTTGGGCTGCTGAGGGTCCGTCCTTCCCACTCCTGGGGGGGAAATTGATCATGATTTTTAATGCTCCTAATTTGAGCTTTTGTCCTGTGCACAATCCAGGCACCGTGCTGGGCCTTCAAGGAGAACGAGAGGAGGGAGAAGGGGGCCTCTGGGCCCCCAGGAGTGGGAAGGCTGAGCCTCCCACCGAGGACACCTGATGGTGGAGAGGGAGCAACAGGGAGCCATTGCCTGCATCTTCCCCCAGCCACCGGAGGCTGCCCGGGAGCTCGAGGAGGAACGGGAGGGCATTTGTCACACGTGGGTGGGGAGGACAAGCAGGCTGCTGCACCCCACTCTGAGTACTGGAACAAGAGGACCTCAGCTGGGTCTGTCCAAGAAGCACCGCCTGGTTTGTGGGCAGGTCCCGGCTTGTGTGCTGAGGTCCTTGTCACTCTTGCCTGCACAGATTCCCACTCACGCTGGTCCAGGGGAGGACCACTGTGTAGGAAGCAAGTCTCCCAAGGCCCGGGCCCTCCCCTCCTGAGCACAGAGGGCCACCCTCTTGTCCTGAAGACGGAGCTCTGTGTCTGCACAACCCCAGGCTTGTCGTTCCCTGTTGAGAATATTCCTAGAGCAAACAGAAAAGCCGCCCAATGTCCCTTTGCTAATCCCAGTGGTTTGACCAGCGCCTAAGACAGCGGGGCCCTCCCCAGCTCCTGCGGGAAACAGCGTCTCTTTAAGAAGCTTAGGAAACAGTGTGCAGGGGCCTGAAGGTGGCCCCAAAGCAGACCACACCCCGGTGCTTGGACACATGAATGCTGCCTTTTGGGACAGCAAAGTGGAGGTCGCCCTAGACACAAAGATTCCACCAAGCCGAGGACCTGGACGGGAGGGCTGCTGTGGCTTGGGGAAGTGACCTCCAAAGGGTTGGTCCCAGCCCTGGTGTTCTGGGAGCTGGAGGAAGCTCCAGGAGGTGTGCCCAGTGGAAGGAAGTGGGGTCCCTGGGGGTGTGTCCTTGAAGGGGAGGTGGGGGCCCCGCCCTTCCTGTCTCTCTGCTTCCTGGCCACCAGGAAGTGACTGACTCCTGCCACCTGTTCCACCCTGCTCCTGTGCCTCATCACGGGCCCAAAGGCAGTGGACCCATGACCATGGACTGACCCTCCAAGACCATGAGCCAGGTGGACCTTCCCTCCTCGGGGTTTCCGTGTGGCCAGCCTTTCCTTACAGGGAGGGAAACTGTCGAGCACGAGGCGCTCGGCCTGGATGGAACGGCTGGCACCCGACGCCACCAGGCACAGCTTGATAAGAGGGACACAGGGGGTGTTGGGACAGACACAGAGGACAGGATGTGCAGCTGGAGGGACAGAGGGAGTGTGGCGGACCCTCTGGGGCACATGGCCCAGCGTGCACACGGGCACAGGAGAGGCGCCCCTTCATGGAGGTGGGCGGGCAGGAGAGCTTCCCCAAGGGCAGCTGGAGGGGAGGGCTCTGCCTAGGGCCGGTGGAACCTACTGGCAAGGGAGATGACGATGACAACCCCTCCCCGTGGAGCCTTTGGCTGGGGCAGGAGCAGAGCCAGGCCCCAGGGTCTCCTGGACACACTCAGGGCTTGGGCTTCATCCCGAGGACTCAGGATGTGGTTCGTAGTAACAAGCCCAAGAGCGGTCATCCTGGCTGCTTGTGAAGAGGAGACCAGGGCCCAAGGACAGCAGGAGATGGGCAGGGGCTGTGCAGGACACTGATGGGGCTGGCCCGGTCAGCAGGGGTGGGCATGGGACGCTGTGAGCTCAGAGAGAGAATCAGAGAACTGGGTGATGGTGACTGAGGAGGGGAGGATGGGAATCGGTCCTGAGCTGGGGTCAGACTCACTGAGATGTGGGAGGTCAGTGGGGGACAATCTGGGATGGGACAGGAGACAGGCTCTCCCTTTGGACGGTGGACCTTGAGATCTTGGTGCATTTTCGTGTGGACTGGAGGGAGCAGGAGGCTGTGTGAGCCTAGAGCCCTGGAGGAGACCACACTGTGAATCACCACCCAGGGGGCCATTTAAACCGGCAGCGCGTGCCGTCACTGAGGGTGGTGGAGACAGAGGCGGCCACTGGGGGACTGAGTGCTCCATCCCCTACCTCCTGGGCTGAGGAATCAGAGACAGCTCAGGAGGTGGGCAGGAGTGGACCCTGCAGTAGGAAGTGACCCAGGTGAGGGTGGGAAACATGGAGGGAGTTGAGGGTCCCCCCGCAGCTGAAAGCTGGGGCATGAGGTGCGTCTCAGATCCAGTCCCGTGGATGTCCTGGGCGACTTTGAGAAGGCTGGTGTTTAGCAGTGAGGGTGGAATTGACCACATGCCAGCCAGGTCGCTGCTGCTGAGAATCCGAAACAATTCCTGGAATCCACTTAACCCGCAGCTCGGCATGGCTCCCGCGGCATCCGTCACACCCACCACGCTTCCTGAGAGCAAGTGATGATCAGGTCACGCTTGAGACGGTCAGCCTTGAGGTCTGTCCTAAGTACCAGCATACGTGACATGCGAGGAACATCTTCCCCCGAGGGTACAAATCCCCAGCTGCAAATTCCATCAGCAAATTCTCCGGGTGATGCGGGAGCCACATAATTAACTTGCTATTCCCGATGGGCCCCGAGTGCAGGCTCCTTAAGAACTTTGATAACCCGAGGTCACCATTTTCCAAGCTTAGAGTCTCATGTGGCGGGGGGGGGGGGGGCGGTGCTAACCACAGTTTGCTGTGCTGCACACTCCAGACCACATCTGTGTGCTGCAGCCGAGTTCCCAAGTCCCCTTGCAGGGCACCTGAGGTTGGTAAAGTCCCCAGGTAGACCAGCCGGCTCAAAGACTCCTCCACCTCTTTAGAGGATACAATTATTAAATCTGTGTATTTTATGTCACTGTCATGGTGAGCATATTAATTCAGAGACTTTAAATCGTATCCACATGTAGTCACTAACTTCAAAGCCAAAGCTGCCTCACTCTGCCCCAAGTGAAGACTAGCTGGGGAACTTTGCTGGACACCCACTGAGGGGACACTCTCAAGTAGAGCTGGACGTGAACAGTAGATTCCGGCGTTTTCCCATTTACTGCCGAGGGCTAAACTTTTAACACTGAAGGCGAGTCCTGCACAAGGTGGTGCTGATGGGTCCTGAGTGGGTGCTTGGGGGTGGCTGGCCCCAGCCTGCAGCCATTGCTGTCCCCGGGGACATCCTTGCTCTCAGGCCTCGTGCCCACAGCTGGCTCCTGCCAGGCTGGGAATGTCCCCCACTAGAACCCTCACTGCACCTAGCAGGAAGTGGCTGGCCGGCCTCGTCCAGGAAACAGATGCCTCTGACCCTGCCCACAGGCAGGGAGCCCTGCTGTCCTGCCTCCCCAGGGACGAGACACCTGCCGTCCTGAGGAACCTGCCTTGGCACAGTGCACCCGCCCGGGCCTCCTCCTGTGGAGCCGCGATGGTGTCCTCAGGCCCTCGCTCGCACACGCCGGGTCCCCTGCCACGGTTCCTCTTTGCCCTGGTGGCAGGGTGACAAGCGTCTCCACAGCGGTGCTCTGGAGGGCAGGCTCCTGGCTTCCGCTGTCTTGGCCTGGGCTTTGTTCCGAGAGTCCCTGGCAAGAGGCCCTTGGCAAATCACCCTTAGATGACTCAACGGTTGAAATGAAATGTGCTAAAGAAGCTGATCTGGCCAGTTGTCAGCGCAGGCGCCTGGGGAACCCCACGCGATTCCCGGGCTGGCCGGGGCCGGGGCTCAGGTTCTTGCCCGCCTTCGCTGGCCGCGTCCGGTCACAGCTTCTGTGGCTGCCCGGACCCCTCTCTCCTGCTGTTCCTGCTGCCTGTTTCTGTCTGCTTCGGCTCTGCCCTGAGCCGCCCAGAGAAGCCCAGTCCTGGGTTCCAGGAGGAGCCCTCCTGCTGCACGTGCTGGGTTACGAGGCCGGTGGTGCCGTCCTGCCCTTCAGACAGGAGACCGCTGCGGAAACAGCGGAACCCACAGGCCGGAGCAAACCACCACGCAGATGGGCGGTCGGTCTCCGTCGGCGGGAGGATAAGGTGTCCACTGGGACAGGTCTGTGCAGGGCTGGGGAGGCTCTAGTGGGCCTGGCTCCTCCCAGGGGAGGGACGTGGGACTCTCCAGAGAGTCCCTTCACGCAATCCTGAGCGCTGGAGGGAAGGTGGCCTGGGAGCTGCTGGGAAAGCCAACGCTTCGTGGCCCATCTGTAGAGACTTTGTCCCAAAGAAACCCCAGCACTGGGGGATGAAGGTCAGGACTGAGATGCCAGCCCTGGTGCTGAGGGACAGGGGCTCTCCAGAGCCCTAGCCTCCCAGCGTGGGCCAGCACCTCAGGCTCTGGGGCTCCCTGGGGGGTAGACTTGCTCCTCCGGGGCTGGGGGCTCCAGGTGCACCCAGCCCGATGGGGGGGGTCAGCTGCCAGTGTCCTCCTGTCCTCGGGGCAGGGTTGTAATATGAGCCCAAGGCACAAGGCAGCCCTGGGGAATCCAGGGAGGGGCCCTGCCCCGTGCTCACCCAGCTTTAGAGCTGGGGCCCTCATGAGACCCTTGGACTGCCAGGTGTGATGGCCCGTGGGGGGGGAGCCCCCACAGACACCTGCCACCCTTCTCCTGCAACTGGTCACATCCTGAAAGAACTGCGCTGGTTGGGACATTGCTGGTGACAACCCATGCCTGCTTCATTAGCCACCAGGGACACATGGGGACGTAACAGACCTCCCTCCGTGAGTGGTGGGGAGGGGGTAGAGCAGACAGTATGGGAGGCCGCAGGGTGAGGGACCTCACAGGACAGCTGAATCCGGGAGCTTGAGGGGACGCTGGGGGACGCACCCTCCCCACTCACGCCTTCTTCCTCTGCTTTCTCCTCTTCATATTTCAGAAGCAGCTGGGAGCCCCACGGCTGCCCTGCAGATGGGCAAACTGACCACCTGTGCCACGGTGAGGATAGAGTGGTGCTTGGATTTTGTCTGTCTGTCTGTCCTCTCAGTGTGGTTGGGTCAAGAGTGGGGTGCCCCCAGCCCTCTCTGGGAAAGCCTTGAAAGATCATTATCCACCATCCCTGTCTCTGAGGAGCCTGGGACTCACCCACTCAGGACAGTGAGCACTGAGCACCCAGCACCCCGCACCCGGCACCTGGCAGTTCTTTGTGTGTTGGGCTGTTGAGGGGGAAGGGGACCTGTGGCTGTTGAAAGTGAGGAGGTGCCCAGAGCTACACGGAGGTCCTAGAGGAAGCTCCCCCAGCAGGAGGGCCTCGGAAGGCAGAGCCTCCATCCCTGCCCTGCAGAGGGTTTGGGGCCCTGGGATCAGAAGGCCCTAGACCTGATGTGCTTGCTGTGTGTTCCTGAGAACTCTCCCTCTCTGAGCCCCAGTTTCCTGGCTCGCTCTTCCAGTCCCAGTCACACTCACCAAGCCAGCTGCACCTCGCTCCCAGAGCCCAGAGGAGGCGATCCTCCCACCTCCCCAGGGGCCTCCAGGGAAGGACTTTGGTGTCCAAGCGCCCCCCTACCCCGGCTCCAGCCCCACCTGCTGTCTGCCCACTCTCCTGCCCTGCAGCCTCTCCCCCAGGACACTCTGCCCCCTCTGGCAGGCTGCCACTTGGCACCCCCAAGCACCCCTCTCAGTCCTGGAGCCGTCCACGGGAGCCCGGCAGGGACACCTCCTGGGCCTCCCCCGTGTGGGGCTGGCAGAGCCAGGGCAGACACAGCTGAAGAAAGGCCTCGGGCAGCTTGGGCTTGGCCATCCCTGGCATCCTGCTGGGGCTTGGGCCTAAGTTGTGGATGAGGAAGCGGCGGCTGGGACAGTGCGTCTGGCAGCTGAGGTGGGGGCTCAGCGGCCACCAGGCACCCACCCGCTGCTCGTCCTCACTGCCTCCTGGCTGGCACCTTGCTGGGCCATGTGCACTCACTGGGGGAAAGGAGGTAGGCTCTCAGTAGACACTGAACACCAGGTACTGGATATTGAGATACTCAGGATCTGAATATAACACCTGCATTTAAGTAGCAGGTATTCAGATGCCTAGCGCTTAATAAGCTTAAATGTGGTGCACAGCCCGTGTTTAAATAGCAGGTACCAAATACCCAGCACTTGACAAATAAGTAAATACCTAGTCATTTACCAGGCACTAATAAGAAACTGACACCGTGATTAGAACTTCACCTCTTTGGGAAACTAACTCTACAGGATGCCAATGTCTGCACACGGCAGGTGGGACGGGAAGACGTGTCCTCCCAGATGTCAACCCCGGGGGGGGGGGTGTGAGGGTGGACGTGTCCCCACTCCCCCGCTGGACCATGGGACCTTTGAAGGCAGAACTGCCCAGAGCAGAGACATTTATCCGGAATCAATAGAACCCTCCAGAAACGCTGCTTGGATGCCTTGTCGGGGACAAGCGCCAGCTGACTGCGGCCTCTGACAGGCGTCCTGCGCGCCTTCAGTCCAAGCACTCTCTTCCCTAGAGAGGTCCTCTGTGTGCTTTGTGGCCCATCCTCCTGGCCTCTAACTCTCCCAGGAGTGGCCCACCTCTCATAGGCACCGCTGGACGTCCACCTGACTCGAGAGGAGGAGGACGCTGGGATGGGCCTCCCTGGCTCCTGCATTCGGGGGGTAGGGGTCCCCGGCACTGTGCACACCTTCACGCCACAGACGTCCCTGAGCCTGGGCTTTCCTCCAGGAGACACGAGCAAGGAGGCCACCTGGGCCTGCAGGGAGGGGGCCGGGCCCCGTGGGGGCAGCTGGCAGAGGAGGGTGGGCTACCTTCCCATGCTCCTCGGCGCCTGCAGCACCTCTTGTAGTGAGATCTGCACAGGGGACTGCCCACTGTGGGTCCCTGTAGAGAGGAGCAGAGCCCCAAAGCACCGCCTGCCTCCTGTCCTGGTCAGAGCCCACACACAAGGACGGGGAACACCAGGACAGGCCTCGTGCTGTGGGAGGGCGGCTGGCCCTTGCTGGACGGAGGGCAGGTTGTGAGGTCAGGACATCCAGCCCAGTGACCAGGAGGATGGACACCATCGCTGGCCAGCAGGAGGGCTCCAGCCCCTGGCTCCGCTTCCGCTGGGAGAACGTCCGCCCACACAGCACTAGTCTCTCCTGCTGCAGGCCCTGGCCCTCTCCCAGTGGGCCTGATGACACCAGGGGTCTCCACTAGTGACTCAGGGGCATTTGAATGTGTTTTTGTGACATCCATTTGGGCTATAAAATAGTGTAAAATAAAGATAGAGCAGCCCGACCCACTGGAGCATATAAGGTGGCCTACGTATTTTGGAATTTGAAGAATAACAGGTGATGTTTTCAAATCAAATTCCAAGAACTGCGTCCCACGTCATTGCAATGTCACCATAAATCTTGGTTCAAAGGAAGGGCAGTCCCACCAGGACCTAAATTTGGAATCTGGAACCAATTTACTCTGTAATTTAAGTTCAAGGCTTCCTGTGGCCTCTCTCTTTGGTCCTCGGAGGCCGGGGTGCTGACCCTGTGGCTGGCGTGGCATGCTCAGTCTGTAGCAGGTGAACCTGACATCCCCAGGGTGATACTCATCACGTGCGTCGAGATGGCAGGAAGTCGGGGGCCTCCTCCAGGGAGTGGGGAGCCCTAGTCTGGCAGTGGCAGCTGCAGGCCTCAGGTTAACACAGCCTGAGCAACGGCATCCCGTGCCCAGAGAGCTGGGGACCAGAGTGACTCCCGGACGTCCAGCCTCCTCTCCTGGACCTACTGTGGCCCACTGTGCATTACTTCCCTCAGCAGCCACTGCTGCTGTCCCTGGCCGCCGAGGCGCACGGAACTGGGCAGTCTCTGGGGCCAGGCACGACGTGGCCCCCAGAGCGTCTTAACCACTTGGGGACGCTTCATGAACTTGGGCAAGCTCCATGTTGCAGCAGGGAGCAGAGGCCCAGAGAAGACCCAGGCAAGGGGCCCGGCCCGTGGCTGCTGGGAACACGTGGCCAACTCCTCAGGCCTGGCCCTGGACACAGGTGCCGCAGCTTCCCCAGCACACAACACGGGGGATGTCCATGACTAGGGCACATGTTGGGCGTCTGTCGTGTGCCAGGCCTGCTTCTCGGGCTGGGGTGGCAACAGGGAGCACTCATGCCAACTCTCTGGCCCCTGTGGCCTGGGCCCAGGTGGATCTGCCCTTCTTTTGACCAAGGTTTATGGGCTCATTCGCGTGACGTGGGACAGAGTTTTTGAAGTTGGATTCGGACACTTGGCCTGTTATTCTCAGTCTGAGATGCGCAGGTGAGCGCCATGGGCAGTGCGTTGGGCTTCTCTGTTTTTACTTTCTCCCACTTTATTTTACTCTGAATGCCACCATGGAAGATGTGTGTCCTCAAGGGTCCCAAGCATGCTGCAGGGTCTATGCAAGGGCAAAGCTGCCTGAGCCACGCTGTTCCTGGGTGAGCGGGGACCCTGCCCCTGCCAGGAGGTGCCCCCGGAGCTGACATCAACACATGGACTAGTGCTGAGTTTGGGCTCCGGGATTCGGGGGTCATGAGCCCCTGCCTCCTCCAAACGCCAGGACAGGTCTGCTAGGTTCTCCTAGGTTCTCCTCCCTGCCCAGTCTGGGCACATGGAGGAGCCCAGGCACAGAGGCCAGCCCCAGAGAGCAGGGCGAGCAGATGGCCAGGGAGGGACATGTGCTCCGGACTCCCATGGCCACAGTTTCCACTAGAGGGCTCAGGCGCCCGGGAGTGCCCGGCGCTGGCAGGAGGGCCAGGTCCCCTGGCCAGCCCAGCTCTGAGCCTATTTCCAAAGGGCCAGGGTCACCTCAGAGGCTCTCCTTCTGTGGCCCCAGCTCATCATTGGGGCTCCTTTCCACCCCCTTCAGACGTCGGAGGCTGCGTGTGATGTCTGCAGCTGCCTGGAGGCTGTGCAGCACTGTCCCTGGGAGGGTGGCCGTGTGCGGGGGCGGCGGGAATGAAGGGATAATCCACTCGGAATTAGTTCTTGGAAGCAGGTGTCCTTCTGCTTCCTGGCAGTGCGGGGTTCCAGGAAGTGGGGAAGCTGGGCTGCTGAGGGGCCATCAATGGCCCCCAGAGTAGCTGTCCCCTCCGCTCTCTGCTTTTAGGAGAAAGGCTCAGACTCCTTGGCCGTGGTTCTTCCAGGACAGCAGAGCGAGAGGAAAGGCCAGGCTCTGCAGGGTTCTAGAACCAGGTGGAGGTGGACGTGTGGGAAACAGGCTGACCCCCCGCCATGGACCGGGCGCGTGGATTCTGGAGCTGAGGGGCGAGGGGGCAGGAAGTGGGAATCCAGCAGAGGCAGTCGGTCCACCCACAGGACCAGAACCCTCTCTGCCCCTCAGCAGACCTTCACTGAGCCTCGGCCACGGGCCATGTGCAGGCTCTGCCCTGGGAGGACAGGGGGACCCTGCCCCAGGGAGCTCACGTTCTAGGGGCAGGAAGTAGAACCCAAGTCCACACAGAGCAAGTCAGATGTAAAAGTACCAGGGGAAAAGCGACCTGGGAGAGACAGACAGACTGGAGGGAGGACGGGCTGGGAGTCCCCTTTCCACAAGGAGGGGAGGGGGAGCTGCCAAGGGAACAGGGCTCTCTGGGTGAGAGGGCACAAGAATCAGCCAGTGCAAAGGCCCTGCGGTGAGAGACTGAGTGCTCAAGGAACACCCAGAGGCCGGGGCAAAGGGAGAAGTGGAGCTTGGGTGGCAGAGCTGGCCCTGATGGGGCCATGGGGAGATTGACGGGTGACAGCCCTGAGCTGTCATGAAGACCAGCTGGCTGGGGCAGGTTCCCCAGCCCAGTGGACTGAGTAGGGGGAGCGGCTTGCAGGGAGCAGCCCCCGCCAGTGGAGGTCACCAGGCTCAGAACTCAGCAGTCCACGAAGGGCCCGTGGCGTCACGGTGTTGCAGATGGACACAAGCCCAACTCCAAACCAGAGAGCTTTCCCTGGTAAGAGCCGACTTCCGGGAACCCGAGGATCCCCGCTGAGCCACTTGGTGCCCACGGCGGCAGGGCCACTGAGCTGGGTCAGCCGGGACGCAGGAGTGTTCCGAGGGCTGCAGCCCAGGACGGCTCGCCCAGCACCTGAGAGCCAGGTCAGGCCTGCAGAGAGGCCAGCGGGGCTCCTGGCCCCCACACGACTCCGCGCTGAGGCCAGGCACCTGCTGCACCCCGCTCTGTCCTAGATGACCCTCTAGTGCCCTTGCTGGGGCCACACTGGCAAGCTTTGGGGCTTAAAGGGAAAAGCGTCTGTCCTTGTCCCAGGGCCCTTCTTGGTCTGCAGCTTGGTTCTGACCCACTAGGTCCCGTCTGGGGTTTGACTAGTGATGCTCTTCTGGGCTCAGCTAAGCTGCCAAGGGCAGGGGATGAAGGTGACCCCAACTTGGATGTGGCTTTGGGACGCTTCTGAAAAAAAGTGCCAAGCTCAGTCTGAAACCACACCATTTCCGTTCTTCCCATCTGGCTGGGCCATGCGGCCTGTCCAGGGATCTCTGTTGGTCACTGGAGGATAAGGAAGGAGGAAAGGAAAGGCCATTGTCGGTCACCTCCTTTCCAGCTGCAGGGCCAGGAGCTGCCCCTGACTGGCGTCACCCTGGTGGGCATGGATGGTGGCCTTGTGGCAGGTTTCGGGCCTGAGTTGGTGCCCCACACACCTGTCCATCCTCCCCAGTGCTGGCTGCTCCACAGGACAACGTGGACCCTTTCTCTCCTGGGTGGACACCCCGAGCTGGCCTGAGAGACGGTGCAGAGGTCAAGATCACCCTGGAACCTCGAAGACTCACACAGCCAATCCAGGCAGTTTGGTGTCTGCACAAAGCGGCTGCTGTGCCCTCGGGGCTCTGAACGCAGGGACCAGGGACCCTGGAGGCCTGGAGAGCACCTCCCACCACTCTGCCCCGCAGGATGGGGGCTGCTGGAGCGAGCAGTGTGGGGGCTGCAGCCGGGGCCCTCCCTGATGGGCCTTGGGCCTGCCATGGACAGTGGGCGGGGCTGCTCTCTCCCCTTCCCACTCACTTGGAGTGGCCTGCGACTCTGTGTCTCTGCATCTCTGCGTCTCTACATCTCTGTGTCTCTGTGTTCCTGCATCTCTAAGTCTCTGCATCCCTGCGTCTCTAAGTCTCCGAGTCTCTGCATCTCCAAGTCTCTAAGTCTCTGTGTCTCTGCATCTCCAAGTCTCTGTGTCTCTGCATCTGTGCGTCCCTGTGTCTCTGTGTCTCTGTGTTCCTGCATCTCTAAGTCTCTGTGTGTCTGTGTCTGTGTGTCTCTGTGTCTTTGCATCCCTGTGTCTCTAAATCTGTGTCTCTGCATCTCTGGGTCTCTGCGTCTCTGCTCCTACTTCAGAGGCCTGAGAGCCATTCAGGGTCTTGCCTTGCCTCCCTGCCAATTTTGTGCCTGCTCCCCTGGGGTCCCTTTCACCTCCTTCCTTGGGGCACCAGGGCTCCTCCTCCTGCCCTGGCCCTGCCGCACGTCCCCCACTCCATGCTCACCCTGACCTCCCGTGGAGTGTCCTCAGCGCCCCCGCGGGCTGCTGGCCCTGCCCTCTCAGCCTGTATCCTGTCTCTGTGGCCTTTCGACGGTGCAAGGTATTTCTACTTTCTTTGCAAACCGTGTTGTCCTGGAGCAGGGGACATGCTTGTCCCCATGGGCGGATTCCTGGGTCATGCACCTCCATTTCCCTGCCTCCTGGGAGATGCGCAGACTCTTGCTGGCCTGGTTGAAGAGCTTCCTGGATAGAGACCCCCTGAGGAGCAGGTCGAGGGGAAAGGCCGGGGGACAGAAGCCCTCTCCTGTCCCCAGGGTGGGGAGGGAGCGGGAAGTGGGCCCGCGGTGAGGTGACTGGCCCCGGGGCAGCAGCCCTCCGGGTCATCAGCGAACCCTTCACTTTCTAACTTTAGAAGCCTCCCGTGGAGTTATGCCCTAACGGACGGTCTGTCTCAGGTTTTCCCCAGAAAAAGAAGCTCCTGCTGAATGTCTTGAAGCTACTCACAGACAGCGGCCCTCACCGAGGCCCGGCCACTCAGCCCAGCCTGGCTCGCCACTGTCTCTGCCCGTGTCCCCTGCGCCCCGGGTCTCCTGGGGCTCCCCAGGGCTGTGGTGGAAGGAGATGCCCATGGTCTGGAGGCACAGGTGTCCCGGGCTGTGGTGGGGCTCGGCCCAGGGGGCCTCCGATACCCAAGGAGGAGGCGCCTCGGGGGGCCGGAGATCAGGCGCTCTGTGCAGACCCTGACCCTTCATGGGCCACTGAGGATCCTAACGTGGAGGTGCGGGGCCGATCTGCACCCCCATGATGTCATCCTTCCACCCACCCCGAGGCTCCCAAGGGTTCCCTGAAAGCCCCGGAGCGCGTCCTCTTCCCCTGCAATGAACGAGGCGTCTGCAGCTTACATTTCTTCAAAAGCGATAAATCGCATTTCCAATTCGTTCCCATCATCCACCTTCACGCTGATTTCCAAAGTCGCGCTGGGAAGGCGGGGAAGGGTGCGGGGTCCAGGGGAGGCGGGTGTCAGCCAAATATCTGCTGTCTTTGTACCCGGCTTGTGTTTCCTGTTTTCCTTCAAAACGAGAGGTCAGAGCCCCCGTGAGCGAACAGATTGTCGACTTCCAAGTCTGCAAACGCCCGGACGTCCCCCATCACGGCCCTGTTCCACTCTCTTTGTTCTGCCCGGGCGCAGGAAGCCCGCTGTGTGCCAGAAACAGGATTTCAGATCAGATTATCTGAAGGGACTCGGCAGAGATGCGGGGGCCTGTCCTCCAAACCCTGAGCAAGGAGAGATCTCTGGAGGACGGCTGCAGTCTCCCCGTGAGCCGCGGGGGCCCACACTGGAGACAGGGGTGCGGATGGGCCCCGGGGACTGGATGTCCCACGCCCAGGCCACCCACTGCAGGCCCAGCTGAGCCTGTGCTGGCAGGAAGGAACTTTCAGGGAATCTTGTGGGGATGCAGAGAGGGTTTGTCCCCGATTCCTGGAAATGGCTCCCGAGTGGCAGCCACATATCCGCACAGAGGCCCCGACAGCGGGTGAGGAACTTGCCAGGACTCCTCAGAGGGGCTGACAGTTAGGATTTCCAAGGCAGACTGGCTCATACCATGTGTCAACTTGGCTGGGCCACAGCGCTCAGACACAGCGGAACATGATTCTGCAGGTTTCTGTGAGGCCGCGTTTGGGTGTAAACATTAACACAGGCGAACCCCAGTGAGGCCGGAGGCCTTCCATAGCATGGGTGGGCCTCATCCAATCAGTTGAAGGCCTAATGGGATTACTTTTACCACCGAGTAGGATGTAAAAGCTATGCAAATAGTCCCTATGTATCATTCAGAGGAAACGATAAGAGAAAAACGTTTGCACATGTTCAGTACGAATATAACTTTCCTTCCAGTATTTTCAGTCTGAGGTTGGTTGAGCCCAGGGATGGGGAGTCTGCAGATAGGAAGGACTGGCTGTGTTTGGCTTAGTGATCTCGAAACAGAGTAACAATTGGAAGAAGAGTAAGCAGATGATCATCACCAATTAAGGACGGAGATTCTGCCTGGGGAGGGGGTGCTCGTCCGAGCGAGCGGAGGAGAACGGTGTCAGACAGGCCGGTTACTTCTCCCGATGTGCTTGTTGTTCCAGAGGCTGTGCAGTGCCAGGTCAAGCAGCTGAAATCGCTCTGATTATTTGCTGAGTCGGTTGAATAGAACCTGGACCCAACAGTCCATCAGAGGCCCGCTAATGAAGCCGGGATGCCAGCCGCCTTCCAATGGCTGCCGAGGAAAGAGGCCCGGAGGACAACCTTTGCACACGGCACACTCATCACGCACCCCCCCAGCCCAAGCCGTGTTGCACAGGAGAGCGCAGAGGGCTCGCACACCACGCATCCGGAGGTGTGCTAAGCAGGGTGGCCTGACCCTAAGCAGCACAGCCCTGGCAGCTGCCTGGGGCCCAGGGACAGAGGTCACTGCCTCCCGGGATGAGGGTCCGTCAATGTGGGAGCTCTGCGTGAGTCACAGGGGAGGTCACTGTCGTTGGAAACCTAGAAGCAGAAGAGTCAGCAGCTCTTAAGGTCCTGCGGGACTGGTGTGGCCCTGGGCAAAGGAGCCTGACCCACGCCTTGACCCTGCAGACCCCCAGCCCCTCTCCAGATCCCAGACCTGGGAGCCTCGAGGACCAGGGGTCTCTGAAGCAGGAGCTGGGCACCTCCCCTTGAGGACGGATCTGGGAATGAGCTCAGGAGGAAATGACTCTGAACTTTCACACTGTTCTCTCCAGAAGCAACCAGCAGCCTGTGGGCGTGTTGGCTGTGCACCGGGGAAGGGCGCGCTCAGACCTGCCGGGACGGGCCCCGCCCCAGCACCTCCGACTCCCGGACAGGAGGACCCTGGGGATCGGGGCAGGCTACACCAGCTCCTGCTCTGGGGTGCCCAGGGAACCTGGAACCCCCCCCCCCGGTCCCAAGTGCTTCTCTAATTGGAAGGAGCACATCAGACAGGGGCAGACCCTCAGGCCAGCCACATGCTGACCCTGAAATTGAGAGCGGCAGAGGTCAGACTGGGTCTCTCAGTTAGAGAAGCCCTCAGGTCCCCCACTGCTGTCCACCACGTCCCACAGGCCATCCCGGGGCCTGGCTGGCTCCCCCAGACGTCCACGTCCCGGCACCAGAGACAACCTTGTTGTGAATGACCCCTTTGGGACAGAAGAGCCTTCAGATAGAAAAGGTCGTAAACAAAATCTATGGAACAGAAAATTCTGGGGGGGAACAAGCCCTGTTTGAAGGCACATGAGTCCAAGCAGGGCAGCAGGGACGCGGGGGGTCTGGGGCCAGGTCCCGCTCAGGAGGGAGGGCCACACCCAGAGGGAACGCGGGTAGGCTGTGCGCTGCGCAGAGCCTCTGCAGGACCCGGGGCAGGCAGGCCCAGGAGGCCCTGGACTGACAGAGGTGTCACAGCCAACAGGCTGGGGGCCACCCAGGACCACGGAAAGGCTGGAGTTGAGGACTGAGCAGCCTGGAGGTGGCCGTCCCGCCGAGCCCCAGAAAGGGGGACGGAGGGGAGTGGGAGAAACAGAAAGAAAAGAGGATGTGAACCTTCGTTTCCAGCCGCGCTCGCGCAGACGGCTCAGGCCACCCGCTCAGCTCCAGAGAGGACAGGAGCAGGTGGGGCCAGGTGAGGGCTGCTGTCCAGGCAGGCGCTGGGTCCCCACCAGGAGTCCAGGGATCAGAGGACCAGGGAGAAACCGAGGAAGGAGGCTGCCGTGGGGAGGTAACCGGAGCTCAGGACCCCCACGCAGAAAGCCCTGGGAAACACGGCTGTCCATGTCCTGTCCATGTCCTGTCCATGTCCTGTCCATGTCCTGCGGGCTGCCTTTTAAAAATGCCAGAACTAAGAGAAAAGCAGACAAAGCAAGCCAACCCACAGTGACGCTCAGGTGCTGGGAGTTCAGACGTCGCCTCGTGGGTAACTGATTAATATGTTCAGGAAATTTAAGAGCAAGATACGGAGTTTTGGCAGAGAACTGGAAACTGTAAAAATTAATCAGACAAACTCTAGAACTTAAAAATAAACACCCACAAATTAAGCACTTAAAAATGACAGGAGCGCCGTGGAAAAGGGCCAAGGGCTCCAAACAAGCACTGGCAGACGAGGACCTTCCGATGGGCCATTAGACACTCACCCTCATCCATCACCAAGGGAAGGAAACGAGGATCCCCAGCGGAGACTGACCAGAGAGGGCAAGATCAGGCCTCGGGGCTGAGCAGGGAGAAGCCACAGCCAAGCCTGGTGGGGGGAGAGGCCACAGCCACCGTGGAGCAGTGACGACAGCCCCCTGACCTTGGACAGGCACAAGCCCTGTGGCCACCGTGGGCCGGCAAACAGCTGCAGTGTGACTCACGGTGACCACAAGAGGAGCCGCAGAGCGCGTGCACACGGGAGGTCAGACAACGCGGCTCTATGCAGCCACGTGTGGACGGCTGCTGGGGGCAGAGGGTGACCCTTCCCCAGGCGGAGCGCACGTGGCGGGTGGGGAGCAGCTCACCCCACGCTTTCCCTGTGAAGGCACAAGCAGGCCACCTGCCCACGGCTTCAGAACTCAGGACAGCGGCCGCCCTGGGCAGGAGGATGGCGGGCTGGGGCGCTGGAGGCCCTGGGATGGAAACGGACGTGCTCAGTCGCCGGAGGTCCTCAAGCTGTGTCCTCGTGGGTGACGGTGCCGTGTGAACCAGCGTGAGACCATTCGCTCAAAACAGCAGAGACCTGCGTCTACGAAGGGACCTGCCATCACCTCCATCGTCGACCCTGTCCCCAGCTCTGCCACTTCCCGCCAGGCGTGGCCTCATTTCTGCCTGCCCCAGGGCAGCTGGAGACATCCTCCCCAAGCCTGGATGGTGTCCCGCGCTGTCTGTCCCTTGAGGATGTCACACACGTCCTCAGCGATGGCACTGCCTCTCCTGCTGCCTGGGATTCCTCGTCCTGGTTTTGCCTTGGTGGCATCCCCGTCACAGAGCCCCGGCCTAGGTCTCCTTGGAGACCTGCCTTGTCCTGGGGGCCAGGCGCGTCCCTCGCCTGTTCCCTCTTCCCTGGTCTGCGGGACCGTCCCTCTCCATGCGCTCTTCTCCATCGTGTGAGTGGAATGACGAGGTGTGGAACGAGGGGCGAGTTGGGGAAGGCCCGCCTGTCTCTTGGGCAGCCCTGATGTACGCGAGCGCACTCGTGTCCTGAGAAGTGCCACCGTGAAAACAGAGGCCTCTGCTTCCCGCCCCGTGGACACCAGAGGCCACTTTCACATCACGTCCAGTAACACCCCCTCAGGCCACGGCACCCAGTGGGGTTGCAGCCAGGGGCACCCAGAGCTTCCTGGTGGTGGCCCCGGGCCGAGGGTCACACCCACCTCATGCCCTTCTCACCGCAGGCCAGGAGGGCGGGCACCCTGGGCCCAGGTTAGCAGGGGGGAGCCGAGGCTCACCAGTGCAGGCGGCGTCCGCGAGGTGGAGACACCTGTGAAGGGGCGGCCTGCGGCCACCTCCCCTCACTCCAGGTCCATGCTCATGGAAGCGCCGATACCGTGGACACCCCTCCCCAGGTCACCCCACATGACCCTGAAGAGAGGACAGAAATGGACTGTGGAGGCAGGCTGGCTGCCCAGCCTCCTGGAGAAGGCCAACCCCCGTCCTTCGACAATTCTGTGTCCTGCCATGTGCTCCACGTCACAGCATGGGACCCACTTCCAAGCAGTTTCTTAGCCACAAAATTGCCTCTCATGTAACCGCTGGCCAGGCAGACGGAGCACGGCAAACGGCAGTGAGCTCCCTGTCCACCCCAGGGGCCATCTGTTAAGCGAGGACATGGCCCAGGAGTCCACTTCTTGCCACTGAGCAGGAGCCATTCCAGAACCTTCTCTGGCTCAGGTCTTAATCCCTGCATCACACCAGCACTTGTCCAGCCCGTGCTGCACCCCAGGGTCCGTCCAGAGCAGAGGTTTCTGGAAACCCCTACTGTCCTCCTCCAGGCACGCAGGAGATGCCACGCTGGACACGGATCCACCTGGGGGAGGCTACATCTGCCCTGCCCCTCTTGGCCATCCATCCACCTGTGACCATGAAGAATCAGCTTCCTCTGGAGCTCCTGACCTGGACCCACTTAAGTCTGAAGAGATGGACAGGAATGTCCAGGGGCTTCAAGAGCCACAGTGAAAACCTCAGACAACAGCCTCAGGGCTCCCCACCTCCACGGGGGGCCGGGGGCCATCCCCCTGGGGCCAGATGTCCAGCAGCTGTGGAGTGCTGGCAGTACCTGTCCTCCCCTCTGGACACCAGTAATGACCCCCAACCTATGACAAGCAGAAGCCTCTAAAGACCTGCCACATGTCTCCCGAGGCCAGACGGCTCCCACTGGGAACCACTAATGTGGATTAGGAAAGAGTCCAAGGCTGCGCGTTTTAAAAGAAATGGAGATGAGCCAGTCAGCAGCGTGTTGATCACCAGAATTAAGTGTTTCCCCTTCAGGGCTTAGAAAGAAAGAAAAGAAACATTCATTTCTTCAATCAGCAAATAACTCCGAGCTGTAAGCACCTTGCTGTCCCGGCCATGTGAGGCCCTGCCGCCCAGTACAGTGGACCCAGATAAGGCAGGTTGGTAACTGGCAAATCGGTTATGGGGATGTGAATGGGGGGCGCCTCCGTCCAGGCGCAGGCTGCCCACGGGAGCACTGCCCCCCCCCTGCCCATTTGCATTAGGGATTTGTTCCTGAACCCTCCTCTCCCGGCCGCCCGCCCTCTCTGAATTTGCCTGAATCTCAGATTCACGGCGTGGGTACAAATGAGTCTTAGCACTTCCTGGCCCAGCGAGTCTGAGGGGGCTTTGAGCCTCAGGGCCACCTGGCCCCCACCATGGCCCCAGAACGGGAAAGGAGGACCCTGCCTGAGTGATGTGAGGCCTGAGGTTCAGGTGGCCCGGAGGCTGCGTCCCGCACGCACCCCTGCAGCGCCCGCTCTGCCTTCGGCTTGCCTTCGAGGCAGGGTGCCCACCTCAGAACAGCCTCAGAGGGAGTCCAAGGGCGTGCACTGTGGAAGAACTCGCAGGGCCCAGAGGTCGTCACGTCCTGTGACCAGATCCGCTCCGGGGACAAAAGGGTGGCTTTGTTGTGTGCTAAACACCAAAGAAGAAAGAAAGTGAAGGTAGGGGCTCAGCCCAGCCCAGCGGAGGGGGTGGGGGGGTCTGGAAATCCTGCTCCGAGAGGAGCTGGGCTGCCCCTGGGAGGAGGTGGCTGCCTCCTGCGTCCCCTGAGCTCCGTCTCTGGGGCAGCCGGGGCAAAGTGTGGCTGAGCCTCTCCTGTCACCTGGCAGCTGGCTTTCTTCCACAGCAGGGCCCTCCTCCTGTGCCCCCGAGCCTTCTCCAGCCCCAGGTCAGACCCGAGACCAGCACCCGGCAGCACCCCAGCAATCACTGTGGTTGGCCAAACCACGTAGAGCGGAAGTCACGGGGTGGGGATGTGTCCCCCCAAACCTGTCACTCCTCAAGAAGCGTCCTTGAGATGCCCTTCACCAGAAAGCATTGATATCCAATTATGAAATATTAGAAAGGGTGGCGGTAGAGAACATTCTGGAAATGTTGCCTGTCTGCCTTGCCCAGTGGTCTCCTCTGAGCTCACCTCCTGTCCAGGAGGGCAGGGCCAGGCTTCCAGAGGACACAGGGGTGCCAGGGGAAGTCATGTAAGAGGGCTGGAGGGCAGGGGCACGTGGGTCTGAGCCCTGCCTGGTCCCGCCCTGTCCCTTGCGGCCAGGACCCTTCTGCTCCAGGAGGGGGGAGGGGGGAGGCATGGCGGCTGCTGGGCTCTGTCCTGCAGCTGGCCTCCCGCAGCTCCGCCGAGGCTTCCCTTCTCTCCACCAGGGATACAACCTCTTTTGTCCCATTGGGGCACTGAGAGACCCTCTCCAACATCAGCAGGACGTAAAGAATGCAAACTACCCACTTTTACACACACACACACACACACACACAGTCATCAACACAGCGGAGCCGGAGCATCAGGAAGGTCCGTGGTGCTGAGCAGGGTGTGAGCCCCTCGGGCGTCACAAACCACGCAGAGGCTCCAACGGCCGCCTTCCCAAGCCCCCAGAGCAGCCTGTGGTCGGTGAGGGGAGTCACGGGCGGGGACTTTCCACACGTGGATCTGATCAGGAGCTCAGGGATGGGGTTTAGGTGCAGCAGGCAGCAGGAGAGTGGGACGCTGGGGACTCGGCTGAAGGTGACAACCAGATTCACTCATTGAGAGCCTCAGGTTGGGGCCAGAATTTCTTGGGACGAATAGTAAAGTCAAGTTGAGAAGTTGGGTTAAATCCAGGGTCCTGCTCCCAGGGCTTCGTCAGGGAGCCGCAGGATCCTGTTCTCGGGGCCCCTGCAGCAATTGTCTCCGCCAGGTGCTTTGATTAGCCCCCATCTCACTGCTGAAGAAAGCAGGGCACAGAGACGTGAGGTGACTTGCCCTAAGCCGTACAGCTAGCAAGCCTCAGAGCCAGGGCTTGAACCAGGATGCTGGCTCCAGGGTTCACAGGCTGACCCCTACGTTACGCTGCGGTTTGCAAAACCAAACACAGTGTCCCTGAAAAACGGAAGCCGAGGAACTCTGCAGAGAAAGTTCACAAAGCCGCAGTCCATTAGTGACGGTGTGGGCATCACTCCATGATCGGGTGGCAGGCATCTGTCCTCTCTACACCAACGTAAGACTCCCTGCCCCAAAGGTCACAGCAGAGAAAGGACACAGCTGCCCTAGAGCACCCTTGTTTAAGGAAACTGAGCTGAGTCACAGAGGCAGAAAGCCTGCAGATCAAAGTATTTGGGGCTTTAGATAAATAAGTAATGCCTTTATTTCAAAGCCATGATTGGTAGGGTAGAAAATAATCCTGTGGCCTGAAAAGACCCCTGACCAGCCGGAGCCCAAGCCCTAGTGACTTCTTGGAGGACGTGGGAGCCCTTTCCTCTCTGCCTGCCAGTTGCAGCTCCAGAGAAGAATGGTGTCCACGGAGCTCCGGCCTGTGAGACGGGTCCCGGAGTAGCCACCTTCTGACTCCCCTGGCTGCAGGAGCCGTAGGAACCCAGAGAGGCTGGGGGAGAAGATGAGACCCGGCACCCCCCGGATGTGAGGGGGCCGTGGGGAGTAGCTGAGCTGTTCAGAGATGTAAGTCCCATTTGCAGGCAGGGGAGGAAGCGCGGTTCGTGCAGGAGGGCAGGCTACGGACCTGATCCAAGGAGCAGTGGGGAGCCTCCGAAGGTTCTTGAGCAAGGGAAGTGCCTGACGAGGCTGAGACTCCCAGCTCAGAGAGGCCGTGAAGGAAATGAGTTCTGAAAGTGCTGACGGGTCCTGTTTCATGACCTGCAAACGGTTTCACTGAGGGGCAGCAGATCCGTGGAAAATGATCAGGGAAAAAAATTTTTGACTCAGACCCGTTGGGGCGGTGATGGGGCACGAGGCCAGCTCGGGGGCAGGTGCACACCCGGCCTCCCTGATCGCAGCATCTGCTGAGAGCGGCGTTCTGTCATCAAGCACACCCCGTGCTGGCCTGGCAGGGGACGCTCCCGCCTCCATATATGAAATCGATTCTGCTCTATATTCAAGAGCCTTTAGACGTGAGAGGAGCAATCCGTCTTCGTTAGGCTGCGGGGGTGGAAAGGACAGCTGCCGCGGGGACTGGCCGTGGCCAGCCAGGGAAGGTCGCTACCTGGAGGTGCATCCCCTTCCTGCACCCGGCCCTGGCCCCTCGTCGTGTGGCCGGGCTGAGTGACCGTACAGACTGGGCGCTGACAGTGTCCCTCTAAACTCCCAGGCTGAAGTCCAGTCCAGGATCTCAGACTGGACTGCACTGTCAGGAGAGCCGGGGTCCTTTACCTGACGAAGCTAGAAGGAGGCCATTAGGGTGGCCCTGACCGACAACACTGCAGTACTCCTAGGAAGGGATCAGGACAGACAGAGGGATGGCCACGGGACACTCAGGCACACAGAGGGACGGCCATCAAGGACACAGGGAGAAGACACTCTCTGCAAACCAAGGAGGGGCTTCAGGGGCCGCCACCCTGCCCCACCTGGATCTTGGACTTGACCCTGACCCTGTTCAGCCCAGGGTGGAGGGGTCCTGTCCAGGCCCCAGCACTGCTAGAGAGGTTTCCCATAAACCCACCTCCCCTGTCCAGGCTGCCGAGGTCCCTGGGAGGTGACCCGGGGGCTGCCAATCGGCTGCTCGCCGCATCAGAATGGACAGAACCTAGTTTCTCCAAATGCCAACTCTTCAGGAAAGGGTCGGGCGTGGGCAAGCCCTGGGGTGACCCAGGACTTGGTGAAACCTGCTGGACCTTCAAAGATTGCTGGAAAGTGGCCTCCCCGCTCCAGGACACCAGCCAGGCCTCCCGACTGCTTCAGCGTCCAGAGCAGAGGCAGCAGAGGGTCACGCACACACCAGGAGCCCCGAGATCCTGCCCCCAGCTGGGCTCCACTGCCCGCTCCTGCTCGGGAACAGCAGGCCACTCCTGAGCTCACCCAGTGGCAGCGGAAAATGAGCAGCCTGCTTAGGTGGAGGGTCCCTCCAGAGCCCGTCCCAGCCTGAGGGGCGGGCAGGCGGGAGGGTGGAGTGGGCCACCTGTGCCTCTGTGTAGAGACGGCCATCACGGCTCAGCTGCCCTTCTCCTTCCTGCGGCAGAGTCACCTCGCCTCCCAGCCTGACTCCTGCAGGCTCCTGCGTCCTCACCCTCAGACAGTGACCGTGGGCAGGGAAGGGGTTCTCGTGGGCAAAGGAAGCTGGGCAGGTGCAGGTGGGGGACACTCGCCCAGCAGCTAGAAAGGGTTAACTGGCTGGTGGACATTGGCTGCGGCAAGGGGCGGCACTAACTCACCCTGGAGGCGCTGGCTGCAGAAGCAGACCCTGCCCGCTCTCGGGGCAGCTGCCCATAACCCCAATTACCCAGGAATAATACGCTCGTGGCACCTTCAAGATGTGGTGATATTTGCACCTGCTCAGCGCTCTCCTCTGAAACGCCGGCTATTTATATCCATCACCCGTGGCAGGCCTGGCGGAAACCAACATGCCCGCGTCCTCCCTAGCGGGGTCTCTGTGACCACGTTGCTTTTATGACTGTGGTGTTGAGTCTCCAGAGAAGAAAAGCGCCTTCCGCGCTCACCAGAGGAGACGGGCAGGCGGGGGCAACGCGGCATGGCCGTCCGTGCCCTCCGGCTGAACTTGAGAGCCAGAGCGCAGGTGATAGGTGCACATGCGACGTTGTGACCTCGGCCCTGTCCTCTGGGGTCTCCCTCGCCATTCCCCCCCTGAGTCCTAGCTCAGCAGTGCACTCCCTCAGGAGCCCAAGGGCTGCCCTCTTGCGGCTGGCGTTGAAGTAGATCTGGGAACCGTGCACAACCACCAAATGAGAACGGCACTGGGACAGGAGCTGGCCTATGTGCTGGCCCCTGGGGTCCCCCTGTGCAGCCAGGGTGGAGACCAGCCATCTTCACCCAAAGCCTCGGTGTCCAGGTTCCCCACTGCGTGGCCAGCTGGAGGACAGGCCGGACATGGGCCTCAGGTGCTGCTGACACAGCTCTTGTTTCTAGAGGCCTAGGGGAGGACACGGGCAGAAGGGGCAGGAGCGGCCAGTTCCCGGGTGCCGGTGTCAGGGCTGGAGGGCGCCTGGCCACTTTCCCTCAGTACTGCCCTCAGGGGTCCTTGGAGAACGGGTAAAGATGGCCACAGTCGTGCTCGGCCACTCCTCCCGCAGCCAGGTGGGCTGTCCAGCCAGCTGGGGAGGAGGCTGTGGCAGGAGCCGTGGGGTCTGTTTGTGGCCTCCGTCTGCGTCATCTTTGCACAGTGTTGGGGAAAGTGCTCACCATGTAAGCAACCGACCACCAGGAGATGGACAGCCAGGCCGGGAGGGTAGGCACCAGGGAGGGAGGGGTGACCCTGCTCTGGCCGTCATGCCACCCCAGCCTGAGTGAAGAGGCTGGGTACAGCCACCACCTGAGTACACCCACGAGAGAAGCCACGCCACCCCCCTCTGCCGAGCGGTCAGTCCACCAACCTGCAGGACAGTATGAAATTCCTGGTTAGCCTCCAAGTCTGGGGGTGGTTCGTGACACGGCAAAGGGTGACGAGAATGCCGTGGGTCCTGGTTGGACTAATAGAGAAAATGAGGCTCAAACGTGGACTTCTCTGAGGCCTGGAGATCATGAGAAAGTTGAGATTGAAACTGGGATTTGACTTCAAAGACGGCTTCCCCCCAACGAATCCCATCAAACCCAACAGCCAGGGCAGCGTCAGAACTGACCGCCCACTAAGCCGGAGAAAGGGCTTCACCCCGCTCCCCACCAGCGCCCCAGCTCCCTCAGCTGCCCCCCAGGCCCGCCAGTGCCCTTGGCCTGACCCTCTGCACCTGACCCCTGGAAACCACCCGCCCCTCCCCTGGAGCGGGACCTCGCCCCCGGAAACCCCAGAGCCGCCCGCCTGGTGCAGGCGCTGATGAAGCGCATACATCAAGCTGCCCGCCTGCGTCTGCCGCTGCCTGAGCTGAGCGCGGCTCAGCAAGGCCATTACCCTGTGATGAGCACAGCCAGCATCAGCTCCGCGGCCGGCCCAGCTGCCACAGAGTCTTTATGGCTTCTCTGCGAAGATAAAAACACCCAGAAAATCCCTGAAACTGAGCCTAACTGTGCTTTACTAGAAAGCACTCTGGCTTCCTGCAGCCCGAGGATCAGCTCTGAAGGTCACTTTAGGAGGGGAACAGAGCAGCCAGGGTGGGCAGCACGGGTCCCGCACTTTCCTCCTCTGGCGGGATGATGAGGGCCGCTGACTACAGGGCCAGGCTCTGGCCTCCTAGGTGCACAGGATCCATCCCCAGGGCCAGAGCCAATGCCCGACTCCCTGGAAAGGGGGGTGCTCCCTCCTCTGCTGTCTCACAGACGGCGGGCACCGGAAAGGCCAAGGAGAGAGAGCAGGCTCAGAGGGAGGCCGCCCTCCAACACACCGCCCCGCCCTCAGCCAGGGTGCAGGTGGGTCGGCCAGGGCATTGTGTACCTTCAGCGGGTCAAATGCCCCTGGACATGGGGACACTTCCTTTAGCCCGCAGGAGCAGTGTCTGTGGCAGATGCTACTGGGCCTGTCCTTACTCCGGGGCTCACTGCAGCCAGCTCACTTCCCAGGGAGGGGCTGGGCTCGGCGGGGGCATCAGCCTCGGGAGCCGCCAGCCAGGAGGCCCCTCTAAAGCCCAAGGGTCACATTTGGCCTCTCAAGTGGACAGAACTAGTCTTCCCAGGATCCCTGCGTCACAGAACAACAGGAAGTCCTTCCCTGGGGCAGGTCCAGCTGGTGACCGGGGCACAGCCACGCACCTGAACTCCACTCTGCCCATGTTATTAAGCTCCTACTGTGTGCGTGTGGACCACCATGCTGTCCACGGGTGTGCCCCCAATGTCTCCCAACGGGTACAAAAGCATTTCCCCACAGATACAGCAAGATGCATTATTAACAGATTGTTAAGTACACCGCATGATTGTAGAGAAATGGTTTCTATCCACATGTAAAATTATTTTATTATTATGTGCATATATTAGAAGATTAAGTAGTCAAATAACCAAACAGCAACAATAACATGTGAGGCTTCTCCACATAATTTTGCTTATGATGTGTTGATTAAACTCGAGTTCATTATTCCACACAATATTGACCTACTTTGCTCCACTTAATATCATCCTGACAGCACCCTCATATATTCTTATAACCATCAGGACTGTCCTGTCCCTGACAAACGGGTCTCCTGCACCGAGCTGTAACTGCCAGGCCGGCTGCGGGTGCAGCGGGGATAGGCTGCCAATCAGCCAGGCCGGGAAGTCAGGCGTCCACCTCGGTCCACGCCTGTGGTCACAGTGTGTCCAGCTCAGCTCTTTTCTCTAATTTGGGGTGGGTCAGGAGGAGATGGGTGGGAAGACGCTTGGCCCTGGGGGAGTTGGTCAGGAAACGTGGAGGTGGGAGGGTTTAAATTCTCCTCTCCCCACCGTTCCCCGTCACGCTGCACCATTCAGAGAGGTGACAACAGCAACGGAGGTGGCCGTCTGCCAGAGTGGACACAGAGCTCCAGCAGCACTGCGTCCTTGAACCTGGAGAGTCGCGGCTCTCCTGGCGCTCCCTGGCTGCAGAGCTGTCCGCTCCCCCGCCCGCCCTGCGCCTGTCCCTGCTCTCTGGGACCCACGCCTCACGTCCTGCTGGACAGCTCCTCCTGAGCAGCAGCTTCCCTGAGAGGCTGGGTTGGCTGGGTCCGCACTCTGTCCCCTTAATCTCTGGTGGCCATCCAGCTGTCCCAACAGGACACTGAGCCCTGAGTTGGGGACGTGGCATCTAGCACGGGGTCTGGCATGCTGGAGATACCGGTAAATACGACTGAATGAAGTGGATTCAAGACACAGAGTCCTGGACTCATGACTCGGAGAGCCTTCGGGGTGCCTCCCGGGTGCTTCAGTCAGGGGTGGAATCCCTGGGGGCGATCCACTGCGGTCCATAGTTCCAACAAAAATGGATGCAACTCCAGGGCGTGTGGTCTGCTGTGGACGGAAATGTCTCAGGGACAGACCAGAAGTCATTTTGGAGCTCATTAAGAGGATCAGGGGGTTCAATGACCCCATCCTGTGCTGCCGCACCAACACCCCCACCCTCCACCCAGTTAGGTGCTGCTGCGACCCTTCTCTCCATCACTCAGGGAACGAGGAGTGACAGTGTGCTCAGCAGATCACGCCAGGTGTGGGGAAGCCAAACCAGAGGAGTCCCAGGCCAGGAAGAGAACTGGGGACTCAGGGTCAGCTGGGGTGGGCAGTGACTAGGCGAAGGGTGTGTGTGAGAGCGCAGAGAACTGACCTTTCAGGGACCTCACCAGACCCTCCTGCCAGGTGGCCTGCACCTGCAGGGACCCAGGAAGCCAGTTCAGGTGGGTGCACCTGCAGGGCCCCAGGAAGCCAACTGGGAGCCCATGGTCCTTCACGTTCATGTGAACAGTAGGCAGTGGGGACCTGATCATGGCTCAGCGAGATGAGGGTTTGGACAAAGCTCAAACCAAGGCTCCATCTGGCTCTGTCACTAGGTGCTTCAAGTGGCAAACTGAGGAGGTCGGCCGGGCATGGAGTCCTACCTTCAAAGGCCGTGGGTACTACAACCATAGACTCCTCACAGCCTCCCGAGGAACAGGGGTCACCAAGGGACTAGGACCTCCCTCGAGGTCAACCGGGTCTGACCGAGGCCCCTCCCTCAGCTCTCAGGTCACCGTGACCCTTGCTCCAAAAGTGCTGGTCTCCCCAGAACCCCCCTCCGTCCGGGCCTCAGGAGCAGAGCCCTGTCTGAGTCCTTCCCAGATGAAAGGCAGCGAGAGCAGAGTCCATCTCCTGGGGTGTGCCCCGCGCAGGCGGGAATGCTCTGGTTTAGGGCCACGTCCCCACACGCGCTGGCAGTCATTTCTGTAGAGTGGAGAAAGGTTTCCTGAGTTCTCAAGAGAGTCCCAAGGCAAGAACATCAGGGCCGCTCCACCTTCCTGCAGGGGAGTGCTGAGCAGGGCCAGGAGGGGCCGCGGGCTGTGACCCCGCGCTACGCGTCTGCACAGTGCTTCTCCAACAGCTTGGTCTTGAGAACACTTTGTTTCTAAAGAAACGTTGAGGATCTGGTGTCATCCTCATTTGAGCTGCTGGAGCCACTTAATTTTGTGAAAACAGTGAGTGTGGCCCTTGGGATGGAAGTGCGCCCACCCCTCACCCCGGCCGTGCCCATTTCAAGTCTCACACACACAAAGCACCTTCCGGTGAGTGCGCCCGGGATCTAGGCGGGCATCAGCGGGGCTTGGTCTAAGGGGCAAGAGTCCACTGAAGTTGGGGATTTTAATGGCCTGTTTCGGGGGGAAACATGAACATCAGTCAACCCTGCACCAAGAAGCCCAGGCCACACCTGGGACAGGGTGAGCCCTCTCCCCAGAGGGGAGATCTGAGAACAGTCGCCTCATGCTCAGCCATTCTCTGGTGGGTTGAAGTGTGTGGCCTGTCACTCACACAGGGCCCAGGGGGTTCTGCAGTGAGGGGGCACCCTCCCCGGCTCAGGGCCCACCCTGTGCAGGGCCACCCATACCTGTCCAGCAGCCTCTGCCCAGGACTCATGTCCAGGGGTTGCACCTGCCACAGCTGCTGGGGTGTAGAGGCCTCCTTTCCAGACCATGGCTCTGGGGACACTCGCCTTGGCTTATGCTGGGGGTGAGGCTCCATTTCCGCCTCGGTGGTGGAGGACCTTGGATTTCTCCATCAGGCACTGTGCTTCCGGGGCTGCTGTTCTGTCCGGCTCTTGGCCTGCTCCTCCCTGGCCACAGCGTCTCTCCCAGGGCCACTTTGTCATTGCTTAGGAGCTGCATTTCCTGGTCCAGGCCACAGGGTGCCAGGGTCCCCGGGGGGCCCATGGACACACCCTCTCTACTCTGCCCAGAGCCAGGCCAGCGCTGACATAATAAGATCCTCTAATGAAATGGAGCCAACTAACTTCCAGTTTGTGGCCAAGGATCATTTCTCCACGTGGTCGACTGTTTGAGGAGGAGAGTAACATTGCTTGGATCCCAGGAGCAGGAAGGGTCACCTGCTCGAGGCCCCTGGGCTTCCCCTCCCCAGGGTACCCCCTTACTCCACAGCACGGCTGACCTAAGCCAGTCTGGGGACACCTGATCCTTCCAGCCCCAGGAGCGGCCGGCCATTCCCACTGGGTTTTTCCAGAAAAGGTTTGCCATGGTGGGACCCTTCTTCAAATCCACGTCACAGGAAGGAGCCTAGTGGGTCCGCAGCCCACCTGGAGGAGGAGGGAAGCCGTGCTGGTGTCTGTTGGACGGTGTGGTCCACGGGTCCTGAAGGCCTTGGAGGCAGGGAAGGCCCAGGTGTGTATGGCTTTAACAGCCCCGTCCCCCGCCCCATGGCCTTCTGTGGGTCAGTCCCTGTTTCCCTCTACTTACAGGTACTCCTTCCCAGGAGTCTGGCCCTGTCGGGAGTGAAATGCATTTGTCCTGTAGGGCTTTCGGCGGGTGGCCCCATGACCCCCGGTGACATGAAATCGGGGGTGTTCCAGAGGAATCCCTGAGAGCAAAATCTTACAGCATTAAGACTTGGGCCCCAGGCCCCTTCCAATCCTGCGGGAGACAATGCAGTCACTCCGCCCTTCTCCCAGAAATGTCACCTCCCTTGTCCCTCTGCAGAAGAAGGCAGCTGGCCAGGTGCCCGCCTCAAGGTGTCTCCTGATTCTGGCCCTTGCCAAGTGCTGCCGACTGTCCACATGGAGGCATGGGCCAGGGATCCGCCGTTCCGGGTGTGGGAGGGCGGAGGGGCAGGGCAAGGGCTTCTCAAAAAGACAGCAGGTGGTGGAGACAGGCTCCCTGGTGGCTCTGAGGTGTCACCTAGGGGAGGAGAGGATGGCTGAGCGGGAGGCACCATGGTGGGTGGAGATGTGGGGAGGCTGCAGGGAGGAGGTTCCCCTACGGAGGCTGCTGGATGACCGGGGTGGAGAAGTCAAAAGCAGGTACAGGGAGCCCACCGAGATGCTTCAGCATCTACCCAGCGGGTCAGATGGGAGAACTCGAGGACACGGAGTCCACGTCCTTTGTGAGAGCCGGGCGGCAGCCACACCTGGGGCTTGGGCAGCTGGGAGGGTCGGGGGCAGTGCCTCCAGCAGCGGCCGAGTCCACTTGGGGGCATTCAGTTTGAGAAGCGATCCAGGAGGCCACCCAAATGTCTGAGCCGCCTCTCTGGATCTGAGACAACCGCTGGAGCAGAGCTGGCCACACGGCCACACGCCATGGAGTCCAGGACCAGACACGGAAGCCCCGGGCATGGGCACAGAAGAGGTGCATGCTGGGAAGAATGGCTGTGGCAGCCGTGGGAGGTCAGTGTGGGCCGGTGGTCAGCATGGGTCTTCTGTGCTGGGCTGTCCTGAAGGAGGTGGAGGAGGACACCTGCTTTTCTACATTTTTCTTACCTTGTATCCATTACTTACAGCTTGATGTGAACAGAGAGCCCAAGAAGAGACCTGAGATCAGAGAGAGACCAGGAGGGGACCGGGTTTCTTACGGCAGGAAGTAAAGGGCACAGGAGGAAGCACGGAGGACACGGGAGCAGGGTGCAGCCTTCCCTGGCCAGCATAGCCTCAGGATGTTGGTAGAAAAGTCTACTTGAGGATGTGTGCATGTTAGACACAGAGCTCCACTGCCTGCTGCCTTACCATGAATCCTGTGCAAAGGGCCCGTGCCCCGTGCCACGTGCCACGAACGCTCTGTCCCGCATAGTTTAGGATGCTGCTTGCATTTTTCTGACCTCTAAACAGTAATTGAATCCCCAGATACTTATTCGAATCTGACCACACACAGTGAAATTATTTCTTAGTCATAAACTGAAAAGTTAATTGGCTTCATTTCTTTAAATAGATTCAATTATTTAAGCAACAATGAATCTTTCAGAGGTACTTACAAGCCAGGGATGCCTGCAGAAGATGAAGGTTGAAAACCGCTACCCAAAGGTCTTTGCAAACTGCCACCAGGGGCGGGGGGGGAGATAGGGAAGGGATTTATTTGTGCTTATGAAATATAAAAACTGCCCTCAGTGGTATGATTAGATTGGATGCAACCAGCTTATTAAAAATTAATGCAGCCCAGAAATGGTGCGTATCTACGATGGAGCTTGGTGTTCTTGAGGACAGCAGGAGTTCCTGGGTGGGGGCTCGGGGTGCAGACCCCCAGGTCCTCGGCCTCCCAGAGAGGGCGGCACAACAGTGCCTGGGCTGCTCCACGGTGCTGCTCCCCTTCCTCAGTCTGGGCCCTAAGTGAAGAGGTGGCAGAGGAAGCGGTCATTACGGACCCAGCCCAGCCCACGCTCCCTTCCCGCCGTGGACATCTGACGCTTGGTTCCCACTGTGTCCTTTCCCCCCTACAGCTGTGGCCTGACTCTGAATGTCCATCAATCCCGGAACAGTGTCCGTAATTAGCAGAAGATCCGAGCCTCCAGCCCTCCCCGTGCCTTAGTAAGAGTGGCTTCCGTGTCCTGCCCCCGCAGCGGGCTTGCTGCGCCCTGCAGTCCCCTCCCGTGCCTGGGTTACCTTCTGAAAGAACACGAGTAGAGGCAGAGTTGAATCATTAACCTCAACCCAGGCTTTCACTAAAGCAAAGCCATTTGGGTCAATTAGGAGCCAACGTCTATCCTTTCCTAAAACAAAGGAAGACAGGAGACAAGATCAAGGGCTGGTGGCTGCTGCCCATGTGGCACTCTGGTGGGGAGAGGGGCATGCGGCTCATCAGAGACTTGCTCAGGACAAGGGAGAAGACTTGGAACCAGCTAGAGAGGAGGCCAGGGCTCAATGCCCTGGGAGTGCAGAGGAGGTGACTCCAGGGACGTCCTGGGTACAGCTGAAGCTGCACTAGATCTTTCCTGGCCCAGAGTGGGCTGCAGGGAGGAGCAGGGGCTCGAGGCGGCACACTGGAAGCTCTCTGGACAAAGGATAAGACGCCCACCTGTTCCCCTGGACACTGAGAACCATCCCTGGACACTAGCGCCATGTCCAGCATTTAGCATGTCGGGGAAAGGCACCAGGTGATGTCCTATGGCATGGCACCTTACAACTTCTGACGAGCTAAGGTGACAGGACAACCATCCTATCAATACTGCCTTCCCAGCAGGGGCTCTGCCCTTCCCGAGGGACCTGCCCTCTCTGCCACGAGCCACTGAGGAGTGCCCGCCCCCCACAGTCTGGACGGTGCTGGCATCTTGCCACCTCTGGAACGTGCAAGATAGACGCTCCTTGACTTTGCAGGAAATCACTTGAAGTTAAAAGCGCAAAAACTAGTGTAAATATGGAATTAATTAAATCTGTCTCTGCTTAAGTCTTTTCAGAATTAACTTATGAAATGTTTGCCAGTTAAATTATTAACGTGTAACTCTGAAGGTAATGAGTCAGTTTAAGGTTATTTAATTACTGGCAGAATCACAGTGCTTACCTGGAGGTCTCTCTCATCTCTGTCATCAGGTGCCGGAAGTCACTGAGAGCTTTCCCTCCAGCCCCACCAACGCTGCAGACGACAGCTGTTACCTGAAATGATACTGTGTTTGACAGACGGGTGCTGGCTCTGGGCTGGCGGGCATCTTAGGCTGCACTGATAAAGGAGTCACTAACGAGGGCTAATTGATCCTGTCTCTGGGCGCTGTGCAGCATGGCAGGACTGGATCACGCCTGGGAAACTCAGTCCCTGGCTCCTGCCCTTGGAGAACAACTTAGGTGGGATTCTCAGCATTGAGCACCCCTCTAGCTTGTCCCCAACGTCCTGCCTTCTGCAGCCAACCCCACCAGGGCTACAACAGCATGCCCAGAGCCCAGACCTGCACACTGTTGTCAAATGACTTCACGTCAAACATGGCAGCAGCCCTGGTCCACTGGCCCCTTGGACAGCATGTCTTCCCCAGCTGATTCTCAACAGCCGGCCTTCACCCAACAGAAGGCCAAGACAGAAAACTGGCATTGTGATGGCAGCTGGGAGGAGCTCTGGGGTTTCAGAAGGAGCTGGGCTTCGGCTTCTGGGAGGCGGCAGCCACATGAGCCAGAGTGGGGCTGGCAGGACCAGAGGGAAAGGCCCAGTCTGAAGAGTCTCAATGGCTGACCCATGAGTGTCCAGCTAGGGAGCAGAAGACCAGATGTGACAGAGGCAGCAGCCAGCGGTGTGCATGCAGAGGAAGCCAGCCTCATCCCACGCCCCTGTTACGGTGGCACAGAAAGGGCTCCAGGCCCGGGTGGGAGGGAGTCTGTCCAGCCAGGATGCAGCGTTCTAGAGGAAAAGTTGCATTAGGAGTTCAGGCTCCAGTCCCAGATCCAGCAAATTGCACGGGCAGCAGAGGTGCGCTCAACCATGGATGGTCACTCTCAGACGGCTGGTGCAGGGTGACCCTTCGGTTGCCCCTGGACCTTGCCGTTGGATAAAGATCTGAGAACACGCAGCCCAGCTGGTTCTGATCTCCCAAGATCCTCTCAGAGGACCTCTGGTACTGTCCCTCTTCTGGTGACCAATCTAGGCTGTGCAGGGACTGCCCAGGCAGGCTTCCTGGCTATCCCAGGAGTGAGGTGGCCATGGGGCCCCTCAGTATGCATGGGACTCTGAGTCAGCAAACACGGACGTAGATGACCCAGAGCTCTCAGAACGCTGGATGGGCTCAAGAGAGGGGGCCAGCTCTTCCTGGGTCCCTCTACAGCCAACCCTGGGTCTCACAGAGACACCTGGTTCTCCGGGATCCCTCCACCATGGCACAGGCAAGGGGCCAGCACAGCAGCCAGGCCACGGGCTTCACCTGGGGCTCTGCTGGATGGAAGTCCACCTGCCTCAGGGTCCACCCATCTCCATTTCCATCAGGCTCCGGAGAGGCTCCCAGGGAGCCAAGGCAGGAGGAGGAGACAGCAGGCTCCCAAGCAGGAAGACTGTGAATAGTAATGATGATGATGATGATGATGATGATGATGAGAACTGCAGCCTCGTACCCCTGAGGGACAGGATGTGGGGCTCTCAGATCTAATGTGAAATGCTGAGATTTGAAACGCAGCTAATTTTTCTTAGGAAGGTCTGCAGCTCTTGATGCTCAGAAACAAGGAAGCTAATTTCATGCTTCAGGGAATTGGTGGACCATCTGTGGGGTCAGGAAGGGGCTCCTTCCTCGGATGGGCATGGCTCACGCAGGTGATGCACACGAGGAGATGCAAACTCAAAATCTCCAGAGACCCACAGCATGGCCAGACACAGAACCTGGGATCTTGGGGACGCGGGGAAAGGCCATGGTGGAGTCAATGCGGGGGCCGGGGGGATGGTGGCTTTAACGCCCCTCCCTCTTTCATCTTTAATAACAGTGTTGCTTTTGCAATATCAGCTCCGTCCACGGCCACCCGTCCCGTGCCTCTGTCTCCCTGGCTTGCTGTAATTTTAGTTTAATTAGTGCGGTTCTGTGCGATGGCCACAGGTCCTGGTTTATCTTCCCGGCTAATACTGCTAATTGTTTACCCAGCCTTCGGTAATATCTCATTAACTTCATAGGCCATCATTTCCACATCATCTATGGAATTAATTTTCTGCAAATCGAGAGACATTGGTGCTTGTGAACATTTTTCCTTTAGAAACAAAACAAAACCAAACAGATTAAAAAAAAAAAGTCACCTGGCAGAGAGGCAGAAGCCCGTCACCGTCTCGTGTCACCGTGTCCCTTAAGGAAACAATGTCAGAAGGTGATCCTTTTTTTTCAAGCCCACCTCAGCTGTCCATCAGTTTTATGACGACCATTACCCACGAGGTGGTCACGGCTGTGCACAGAAGGCGAGACGCACACGCGGGTAGGTGGAGGTGACGCCACCCGGGCCCTGCAATTATTCCCTTTAATATCATGAGGGTCGTCAGTGACTTTTATGGCATCCGTCTGATTCCTCAGAATGTTAGTAGCCGCCCCACCTCCTCCCCAGGAAATGCAGAAAACACGGGGTAAGATCTAGCTGTGGCCGGCCTGGCCGGTCATCTGTCCCCGCCCACTCTGCCCCTCCCACCCTCGCCTGCCCAGAGCTGGCCTTTCGTTCCCTGTCAGGTCCCATCACGCTGTCTGCAGCCTCACCAGCCGGCACCAGGCGGGTCCCGCTCCCCTTTCCTGGTGGAGACAGCCAGAGATGACCTCCACCCTCGGTCACAAGTCCAGGAGAGCTGTGCGGTGGAACGTCCCCACAGAATAGCACGGGTCACAGGGGCCTGCTTCCTGGGCCACCTGCCCCACCTCTGTTCCTCCCTCAACTCCTTCGGCAGACCTATGGCTCATGTCCCCAGGGGCCAGACTCAGCCTCCGCTGTTTGGAGGAACGTGTGGGCTTCTCCACGGCCTGACTGCCCCCCAGGATCGGGCTTCTGGGTGGCCACGTGGCAGTTCTGCAGAACTGGGCGCTGCTGCCCATTATCCATGGACAGCAACGGGCAGGGATATAATCACCAGCAGCAAAAGCTTAAGCCGCAGACAGCAGGAGGCTGGGACCAGCTGTCCTCGACCATGTCCATGTCAGAGTGGCTCCGGAGACACGCTGAGGTTGCTCGTGGTGCCCTGCTTTGAGTGGGTGGTCTGCCACGCAGGGGTCCCGAGAGATAAGAGGGAGGACTCCAGGACAGGTAACGGGCTCCCCCTCCCCTAGACGGCCACTTCCCACCCAGCATGGCTGCAGAGCTGGTGCCCACACCCTGCAGTGACAGGAGGGACTCAGAGGACTGAGGCACAGGCACCCAGTCCTGCTCCTCTTCCCCAGACCCCGGGTGTCCAGTGTCTAAGCCTCCTCCATCTTCCACAGTTGGCAGAGTCCCAGACCCTTCGCCAACGCGAGGAAAGGCAGGGACAGGATGCGCATGTGCCTGCTCAGGAGTGTGGGACGCAGAGGTCAAAGTCACCTCAGCACCCTGTTCCAGAGGTGGATGGTCCCAAGTGGCCAGGAACCAGCAAGCATCTCCCAGACACTCTGGAAACCCAGGCAAGATGTCCACAGAGTGGCGCCTGGCCACCCCTGGGGTCAGGAAAACAGCTGATGGGCAGCACTTGAGCCCGTGTGTCACTGTCTTGGAAACAGATGCTCCACCCTGCAGTGTGGTCCAGCAGTGACCTTGGTCCAGGAGGCCACAGACTGAGTGCTTCCAGATGAAAGTGGCAGGAATGCAACTCGGGGTAGCTGAAGCTAAACCTGGGGTCCTGGCTCTGCTCTGGTGGCCCGGAGCATGTGGGTGTCCCATGGCCCGGAGCCCGTGGTGTCCCGTGGCTGGGAGCACGCGGGTGGAGCCGGCCGTGGGCAGGCGCGGTGGCCGGGTGGCCAGTCTCCTTCTGAAGGCTTCTCGGCGTGTTCCCAGCTGCCCGTCTTGAGGATCGTGGGCTGGATCCCTGACACTCGCGGCGTGGCTTCCCCGGGGGACGAGTTCGTCTATTTTCTGGGGTTGGACATTTTGTTTCCATCTGATTTTTTTCTTTTGCAAGGAAAACTGCTGCATAGCCTCCCCGCCTGTCGGAAGGTGCAGGAGGTTTCTAGCGGGAGCAGAAGTGCCGGCCACAGGACGTGCGCCTGCGACCTCAGTGGGACGGTCACATTGTCCCTGCGGGTGCCAGAGCCGCCTCCTGACCACGTGTGTGAGTGTCCTGTCAGTCAGTCCCCTCCGTGTTCTACCTCAGGTGTTTGCTGGGTTTGTTTCCTTTTTGCGATTGGCCACGGATCCTTTTGGTCCGGTTTCTTCTTCTCTTGATGCAGCACCTTTTTGGAGGCACCTTCTGGAGCTGGCATCTGGTTTGAGCGGTTCCCTCCGGGGGCTGGAGCTTAGCCCCAGTGTGATGGGGCTGAGCCGTGGTGGCACCTGACACTGGGGCCTGGTGGAGGGGGCAAGACCAGATCCTCCCTGCCCTTTGGCTTCCTGTCTGGTGATGGGATCTCCTCTCACTCTCACCCCGCCATAATGGTGCCATCTGCCATGCGGTCCTCATCAGAGCCATGCCCTCTAACCTCTAGAACTGTGAACTCGATGAACCTCTTTTCTTTATAAAGTTCACAGCTTCAGTTATTCCACCATAGTGACAGTAAATGGGCTGATACAGAATTTGAAATACTGGTCCTTTATTGTCACCTCTGCTACAAATGTCTTTGTCTGTTTGTGGCATCTACACTACACACCAGTGGTACAAACAGACCAGCTCTGCTCCTTCCAGAGGCTCTGGGGAGAGTCTGCTCTTTGCCTTGCCCAGCTCCTGGGGCCACCATGTTCCTTGGTGTGTGGCTGCTTCCTCCTCCTCTGGGCCGGCAGTGGGCTCTCCTCCTTCCTCTCTGACCTCGGCACCCCTGTCACCTCTCCCTTAACTAAACCTTTGGCTATGGTGATCCAACCACACCCATGGTCTCCTCTGCACAGTCACAGTGGTAAGAACCGTGCATGGGTGTCTAGAGGGCCCTCCGGGCTGCTCACAGGGTCAGTCTCTGTACGTTTTTACAGAACTGAAGGCTATTTCCAACGAGGCTGTACAATTTTATATCGCTGCCAGCGGTGAGTGAGGGGTGCAGTTCTCCACCGCCTTGTCCCCGGGGATTAGTGTGTGCCCCGTGATGTGGTTTGACTGGATTACCAGGCATCTTGGTGGGTAGGAGGTGGCATCTCAAGGAGCTCCTTCCTCCAAACACTAGAGATCCTGAGCACTTCTTCATGTTACTGGTCATTTCTGATTCTTCTTTGAAAAAATTGTCGATTTAAAGTCTTTTGTCTACTTTTTAATTGGCTCATCTGCCTTTTTGTTTCTCAGCCTTAGAGTCTCCTCCGTATGCTGGATACTAGAACCTTATCAGATACAAGGTTTGAAAAGAGTTTTTTTAACCATCTCGGAGCATCTTTTCACAGGATTGTGCCCTTTGTAGCATAGAAGCTTTTAATTTTGATGAAGCCCAATCCTTTCATTTTGTGGCTTATCCTTTGGGTCTCATATCTAAGGAAATTGGCTACTCCAGGACTTCAACTTCCATTTTCCTCTCAGAGTCTTACGGTTGTGTTTGTCTGGATCTTCTCACCTTTTTGAGTTGATTTTGTCTCTGGCATGGGGTAGACAACCAACTCCTCTTTGTTGTGTGTGGGTATCCAGTTGTGCCAGCATCATTTTTTTAAAAAAGCATTATGTCCCCAACTGAATTGCCCTGTCACTTTTGTGCAGGTTTATCGGACTCTCAGTACTGTCCGGTTCTTCTCTATGTCTATCAGAATGCCAGTACACATACTCTTAATTCCCATAGTTCTGTGCTAACTTTTGAAATCAGTAAGTCTTGTAATAAGTTTAAAAACTTTTCTAGATTATTGTTACTATCCTCAGTTCCTTGCATTTCCATATGAATTTTGGTATATTTTAGTATTACATTGTCGATCTGCAGCCAAAAAAGAAGAAGAAGAAAAAAAAGTCACCTACCATTTTGGTAGGGATTTGGAGATTTCATTGAATCTGCAGATCAATTTAGGGAATTTGCCATTTGCCATCTAACTATGTGAGTCTTCCAATCCATGAACATGGGATACATTTCCATGTGTTTAGGTCTTTGTTTTCTTTCAGAGATGTTTATGGATTTCAATGTACAACACTTACACTTATTTTGTTAGATTTATTCATAAGTCATTTATTCTCTTTATGTTACTGGAAATGTAATTGTTTTATTAGTTTCAGTTTTGAATATTTGTTGCTAATGTACATAAGTAGAATCGATTTTTGTTTATTGATCTTGTATCCTACAACATTGCTAAACCCGTTTATTAGCTGTAATCATTTTCTGTGAATCCCTATAATATTCTATGTACAAGATTGTGTTATCTGCAAACAGGGATGATTTACTTCTCCTCTCCACTATGGGTGCTTTCTATTTCTTTTTCTTGACATATTGCCCTGACTTTTGGTTCTCTTTGCATTGCCAAATAGCATCTCTTGATTACAATTTTTTTTTTGTAATTTAACATAGTTAAACTTAGCAATGATCATGTCCTCTGTGGTTTCACATTTTTAACCTCTTTAAGAAATACATTCCTATTCTGAAATTTTGAAGACAGTTCCGTAATTTTTTCTGCAGTGAAATTATTTTTCTTTTCTCATTTAGATGAGACTGGAACTGAATATTGGATGTGTCATGAGATAATGAGATAGAGACCTAATTTTATTTTATTTCCCATGTGGGTAATCAATTGTTCCAGAACCATTTATTGATTGTTTATTGTCTTACCACTGGTCTGCAGTAATCTTTCTCGTATTTTAATTTCTCTGGTATGTGTGGCTCTCCCTCTGGGAGCTGTGTGTTTGTATGTTATGAGGCCTTGCTGCTACGACACCCGTATGTCCCTGCAATGTGCAACAATGTCCAACATCAGACAGCAGCACATTCCACCCCACCCCTCAAACTTACTCAAAACCATCTTGTCCACCTTTATCCTTTTCCTTTCACATTTAAATTATAGTTCAGCTCATCAATTTTCTATTTCTAAAGGACAAGAATTTTGTGACATTACAGATTAATGCAACATTACAGGTTAATTTGAAAATAGGCTTGTTTTTGGAAAACATGACACATTAATTATGTTTCCTAGAGTATTTTTAAAGGAATATTTTTGTAATTTTCTCTATAAAGTTCCTGAACAGCTTCTATTAGAATCATTCCTGTTTGTAATCTTTCTTTTGTTTCCCTTTTACAAAAGCAACAAAATATAAATTATATTTTATATTCATTGCTGATATAAAAAACTGAAAACTCTGTTCTACAGCGTTCTCATGGTTGTTCATTGTTCATGGAATGAGTGGTGAGTGCTCCTCTAGGCCAGGCACAATCCAGAGACCAAGACGTCCAAGGACCAACGCCAACTTGGTCCTGCACCTCCTGGCGCTGATGTCCTCCCGGCAAGAGGGGAAAATAATCAAACAAAGGTCACGTGTAAATATATGTGACGAATCCTGTGGAGAAGGTTAAGCTGGCCGTGGGTGGGATGCAGGTACAGAAAGACAAACACAAAGACAGACACCATAAGGTAAAATAAGCATTTTACTGTTTTCACAATACATTTTTGGCAGTAGTGCTGTTGTTCTGAAATGTCCATATGCCCGTGGTGCGATAAAGGAAATAAGCAAGTATGTTGGTGCATGTGGGGAGAATACAATGTGCAGGTAAGATGGATGGTGCTCAGTCATATTGAATAGCTTTTACTTTAAACCTGGGATATCCACCTGGAGCTGTGTGTCTCAGATCTAGAATGTCCTTCAAAGGTTCTGTTCAAAGGCTGGGCCCCCAGTGCAGCAGGGTTTAGAGGTGGGATGTGGGGAAGTGATTGGACCATGAGGGTCTCACCTCCTGACCACCATGGGATCGACCCACTGACGGATTAATAATCTGAGTGGACCACTGGGAGGAAGTGTCACTGTAGGAGGTGGGTCCTAGTTGGAGGAGGTAGGACATGGAGGCTTGCCCTTGGTGACAATATCTTGCCCCAGTGCCCCATATCTCATCTCTTGCCCCCCTCCCCTCTCTCTCTCTCTCTCTCTCTTACTTTCTCTTTCTTGGCTGCCGTGTGTTGAGAAGCTCTCCTCCTCCAGGCCCTCTGCCATGAAGTTCCGCCTCATCTGAGGCCCAGAACAGTGGACCAGGCAGCCATGGGCTGAATCTGTAAAACCATGAGCCAAAGAGGTCTCCCTCCTCAAAGCTGCTCTTCTGAGGCCTTCGTCACAGACTGAAAGCTGCGAACACTTACCCTAGTGATGCACTCTCATGTAAGATATTCCCTAAATATCCACGATTCTATGCCGTTCACTAAAAGAAACAGGAAGTCACGAAACACCCAGTCACAACGATCACTCCCAATGAGCCCTCGGACTGTGGCCCCTAAGTGTCCCTAGAAGGCCACTCCCAGAGACCAACAGCCGATTTCAGATAGGAGACAGGAAATGAAGAAGACACTGATCCCCTGTCGTAGCAGAACGGAAGGAAGGGAGGACGCTGGCGAGGACTACTGGAGTCACATGATAACAATAATCATAGTAACAATGATGATAATAATGATAAGCAAACCTCAAGAGCTATCCCGAAGTGCTTCCCTTGGTCCAAGAGGGAACCATCAATCCCGACTAGAATACCAGTGGAGATGAGCTGAAGCTACCAGCGGCGTTGGAACCTGTGAGTCCATGGCGACCTAGACCAGACAAAAACTAAAACCAACAAATCTAAGCTCATTGCCATCTTTGGAAAAAGCTAGAGAACAGAATCATTGTTTTGAAAATGTTTAATAAAGAGAAAGAATCGGACATATTTTTAAACTATAACTTTGATAAAGGAAAGTGTCTTCTTACGCAAATATTTCAGCTATGAAATAAAGAAAGAAGGAAAAGATGCAGAATGTTGTTCTAGTTGGCTTTTCATTGTGGTGACAAAATAGCTGTGGGAGGAGAAGTGTAAAAGAAGAAAGATTTGTTTGGGTTCATGGCTTCAGAGCTCCTTCTCCATGGTCAGTTGGTGCTGTTTCTAGGCCTGTGGCCAAGCAGAATGTGTTGGCAGAGGGTGCCGTGGAGCAGTACTGCTGAGCTCAGGGCTGCCGGGAAGCACAGAGAGAGAGGAAAGGGCTGGGTATAAAAATCGACCCTCAAGGGCTGGGCTGTGGCTTAGCAGTACAGTGCTTGCCTAGCATGTGTGAGGTGCTGGGTTCAATTCTCAGCACTGCATATAAATAAAGTCCATTGACAACTAAGAAAATATTTTTTTAAAAAAATTTACCCTCAAGGCCACATCCCTGATGATCTACTTCCTCTAAGTAGGCTCCACCCTTCAAGGTCACACCCCCCAATGACCTACTTCCTCTAAGTCGACTCCATCCTTCAAGGCCACATCCCCAATGACTGACTTCCTCCAAGTAGGTCCCACCTGCTACAGTCTCCACGACCTTCCAAGACCCATGAGGTTATGAGTGAATAAATAGATCAGTCCATCAATTCCCATGGTCAGAGCCCTCCTGAACCAGTCATCACCCAAAGCCCCACCTCTGGCCACTGCTGCACGGGGACCCAGGCTTCAACACCTGAGATTCAGGGGGACATTTAAGATCCACACCCAAACAAATACCAACATATTCTCAGCCCCCTCATGAGACGATGAGCTACTTCATGTCACTGATTATTCTAATGTCTCAAGAGAGGACACACCTCTCTAACCAGAAACAGAACACCATTGAGGAAAAGCCAAGAGAATCAAAACTGGATCTCATCAAACTTCCAGATTTAACTGGAGTTTTTGATTTAACTGGAATTCATTTTGCAGGATACATAGAGGGCAGGATATTTGAGAGACCTCAGATGTTGGCTTTGGTAATTGAACGATTCAGGATGTGTGGAATAAGCCCCCCACTTCAAATGGGGTGTGAATGAATCTAATCAGCAGGTAGATTGGTGGATGACGTGGCTAAGCCCTTAAGCTCCTTCCGCGGTGGGGGACTCCAGGAGAACGCCAACCCAGAATGAAGAGTCTAATGAAGTTGTGCTTGCTGCCCAGTGGCAGTGCCCGCCCTCCCCTGGACTATTGTGGAGCAAATTTCGGCCTCATCTCACCTCTTCTGGAGGCACTGTGGTCTGCTCTCCACGACAAGCCCTCGTTTCTACCGCAGGGCGGGCACGGATCACCATAGGTGAACCCCACCGTGATTCCACACTGCCATCCGACATCCAGCCAGGTTGCAGTTACCCAGGCAGGTTCAATTTCCCCCTTTTACCATTTGTTAGAATCAGAATCCAAGATCCTAACCTCATCATTGGTTGGCACGCGTCCAGTTGTCTCTTTCGAGCTGTAAGTGCCGCCCTCCTCCGTCCCCTCTTCTCCTGAGTGGCTCTGTGGGCTCCCTGGGTGGCCTCTGCCAGCTTCCTGCAGGGCCGGCTTTGACATGCCCTTCAGCCTGCCGGGAAGTCTGGGCGCAGTGCAGGGTGCTGGGCGCAGGAGGAACATGAGGAGGTGCTTAGGTCCTGAGGACCTTCACGGCTCAGTGCCCTGGGACGGGGGCTGGCAGGACTGGGCTCACGCCTCTGCTCTTCACCTTGCCCTCTGCCAGGCGAGATGGCAGCAAGAAGGCCCTTACCAGGAGGCCACACCTGCCAGTGCCTTGACCTCGGAATTCCAGCTCCCACAAGTGTGGGGAAAACACTCTGTTCTTTATGAATGACCCTGTCTGTGGCGCTCTGTGACAGGGCTCAGAATAAGATGCCCCTCTCTGCTCCTCCCCAGCCGGGCATCCCACAGCACGCGACAGGCACACCTCTGGCACTTCCACCTCTGCCACTCCCCAGGAGAGGGGTGCCTGAGACGAAAAGCAGGGAGCTCTGGGGTTCAGCTCAGGGTCGGGAAGCACCACCTCTCCCCACCCCAGAGCAAGCCCTGCACGAGCCTCAGGTGTCCGTGGGCAGGGGTGGCGCTGCAGCCCCTTTTACAGGAGGGTCCCTACCAGGAAACTCACGCATGGGGCACAGATGATTGCCGCGGTCCGGCTGGGCAAAATAACCGGGAGGTGACAAGCAACTTGAAGGTTGAAGCGGGAACTGCTTTATTGTGGGGAAACTCAGAGGGAACTGAGCGGGAACTCAAGGTAGCGGGCACCCAAGGTAGCAGGAGCCGCCTTATTGCGGAACAGCAGAGGTATATATACCTAACTGATGACACACAGCCTGACTCAATCAGCATCATCCAGATACAGCAGTCAGCCAATAAGGAGTCCCCACCATCTTAATGGCTCGGTGGCGTGGCCTCACAAACCACTCCTCCTGGCTAACTGCCAGGCGCCATCTTGACTTGATTTGCGGTCCCCAACAGATGATGGGGCTCCTCCCCCGGTCCCCCTGCAGTCCTCACCACCACCTTGTGAGGTCAGTCACCATCGGCCACTTTTTACAGAAGAGGAACGTGAGGCTCCGAGGGGCTGCAACACGCTCCGTACCGCGACACCCTCCAGGGCTGGCCTGAGCGTCCGACTCGCAGGAGGGTGAAGTCGGAAGCAGGTACCTTGCTTGGGACGCTGCCTTCGGGATCACAGGTCAGCTTCAAGGTCCTCTCAGCCCACGCGGGTCCTGCCCGGCTGGCCTCTGAGTGGACACACCCCACACCAGGCACTGCTTCCTCCCCGCTGGCCCTGCCCTGGCTGCACCCTGCAGTGGCTCCGGGTCCCCTGGTCAGTTGAGCAGAAGGAAGCGGCGGGATACCCGCCGTCGGCCTCCGTGCTCCTTTTGGCGAGGGAGGAGTTGGAGACGGCGAGCCTCGCCCCAGCCCTGCTCCCTGCTCGGCCAGCGAGTTCCTCCTCTCAGAGGAGCCTTCCTGGCTCAAGAGGGAACCGCCAGTTGGTAGCACCTGTGTGGCCTCCCCCCGCCGGGGGTCTGATGGGGCGGTTGAGGATGGATGACTGCTGGTCTCCTCCGAGCTTCATGCCGCTTTCCCAGTGGGTCTCTGCTGTGGGGGCCTCCGGCATCTTTCCTGTTGAGAGCCACAGCCGAAGGGGCCCCAGCAAACTTCCAGCTGCCGGCTGATGATTGGCTCACAGTGGCCCCAGCAACATCTAGCTGATTGGCTCCTCGGCCCCAGCAACATCTAGCTGATTGGCTCCTCTGCGGTGATGCTCATTGGACTGTTTCCCTGCCCTTTCAGACCACGGAGCTGCTCATTGGGGGACTTTTTTGGCTCCGCCCACGTGACCCAGCCAATCGGCCTCAAGAGCAGGAGGATTG